>NW_014332893.1:873382-939575 GCF_000341935.2 Cephus cinctus | reverse complement strand
GCTCGAGGAAGAATGAGCGCTCCGAGTCCGGGCGCTGCGTTCGTCGCTTTCCCCACTCTCCCCCTCCCGCCGAATCCTGCGCGACGAAGTTGCGCGCTCACAATTTTAGGCAACTTCCAGTATTTCTAAATATGCTTGGTCAGAATTTCCGACTTCTAAGTGTTAATATTTTACTTTAGTGATTTAATTAATTATTTAAATGCTCCAAACACCTAATTTATTAATATTTCAATTTTAACATAATGTATTTTCGATATTCTACCATTTCAATTTAATTTTTATCTACTCTGTATATTTTGCGAAATTTTGATTTAGCCTCAATTTTATATTTTGAATAAACTTTGAAAGTGAATGAAGATCCAATAAGATTTAGTAGTATTTGGAAAGCTTTATTCAATTTTTCGAATTTTCAATATTTCTATGCAACTAGTTTTTTTTCTTCTCTCTTCCTTCTTCTTCTCATTCTTTTTGGTTTTATGCCCTCATAGAGGGTATGTTCAGAAATCTTTTTTTAGAGTCGACTGAGAAGTTCTACATTTTCCGGTCTCGTTCTAAAGGTTGCTTTGGAACCAGCGGTGAGTAGCGGAGAACCTCTGCCCGCCAAGCTATGCGTTCGTTGCACGTTTAGCTCGGCTACGACGGGATTCGCATTGTCGTCGGAGGCGATGATCACAAAGTCCTACTTCCAGACTCGCCGCTACGATTTAGTGCTATGATTTTGGTATCGCCTAAGACCGTAGCGTTGTGCATTTCCCTACTGATTTCTGTAGGCTCGTTCGGAATCGTCCTACTCATATCTGAGAATAACAAGCTATATATCCCAACGAGTTTGCAGCTTGTTAATTAGACATGTTGATGTTTTTAAAAATGAAGTTTCAGGATTTAAGGGCGGGTGGTATTCAATGAATATTATAATAAATAGGAGAGAAACAAGTGATATATATATATATATAAACTATAAATGATTCATCAAGTCTATTACGTTCCGTGCAACACTTCTTTTATTTTATATTTAATCAATGAGGCATCTAATTAATAAGCTGCAAATTGTTGTAATTGAAGCTAACAGTTTTACATAAGTATCACAATTTATTTAAGTAATTGTGCAATTGCATCATCGGTGATGTTGTTTATTGTAAGCGCAAATGATTTGTATTATTTTAATGTAATTATATGAATTCTTCATTTGATACGATAACGGATAAGATGTTCATATCTGAAGGATCAAGGTACATTTGAAAAATAGGCCGATTGTAGTAAATGAAAAAAATAGAAAATTTATAGCTGATTATGAAAACGTCAATATTTTATTCATCACGGATATATCCAGATTGATCTCGGAAACATGTAGTTATCATTGATCGATGTGTAAATTATAATTGTAAATTTCTGATCATCAGTTTTTTTTTAACGTTTTGCCGTGTGTTCTTTCACCATCCTCCATGCTTCTCGAACGTAAACAAATATCCTTGCACTCCTCACAAGATTATCAAAATCAAAAAGATAACGTTGTGATTCCTCATTCAATTATCATTTCATTGCCTGAGTGTATGTACAATCGTTCTTTTCTATTAATAATCATTGACAAATGACATTTAAAAAATAAATTAACTGCAGGACAGCTGGGATTGGAAGTAGTATTATTCGTAGCTTTCATTCTTTTTTTTTTCCCCACGTTAAATAAATCTCACAGCTTCTCAGCGTGTGCAGTCTTGGCTCCGGCTTATCTGAAATTGTAAATAATGTATATACGTTAAAACGGAATTATGTGGTCGAAGGATAATATTTATTCAAGGTCTAAGAAGTGATCTTGATAAGATAATAATTGTACGGATAACATAGACGCTGCGAATATTAAGAAAATTCGCCGCGGGAATCTGATAGCCAACTTTCATCTAACATGATTGTGCAGCGACAGGCGCATTGGCTGCGCAAGTCGGGAATTTGTTCATGTATAATATTGTTTAAGTACTTTCTCTTATTTGTTAGTTCGAGTATCACCATTTTATTAATTTAAATTTGAGTTATTCGTATTTGGGATGAGAATATTACTTACAAAATTTTTCCATAATTTGTTGAATATCTAAGAATTGTTTAGAATTTTTCCTCTTCCAGACCATGTTTGAAGAACATCAGAACTGGCACAGATTCTCCATCGATCTCTCGGTATTCCATGAGACCCACAAGACCATCAATGTCCATGGATTCGCCAGTGAAGAACTGTAGTTCCTTGAATCGGCTCAGAATGTCCTTCATAACTTTGTTCATGTTCGTTTTGAATACCTCCACCTCCTCTGGAGATTTCTCCTCAAGCTTGGCTATCAATCTAAACGTATTTAATAAAATATTAAGATTAGGAAGCACATAATAATAAATGCGATAAAACACATTTGTTCACTTCACCATATATAAGAATTGTCTCTGGGAAAAATTAAGGGTACTTACTTCTTCATGAAATCCTTAAGATACAGGGTGTAAGATTTCTTGTCACCGAAAGCGTAAGTCTCTTGAAGACGATGGTTTAGAACTACATCGACTCCAGTTTCAACTGCTTCATCAGTTCCCTCATCAGCATCTTCAGCAGAGGGATTAAATCCAGCAATTGAAATTTCTCCACCCTTACGTGTGACAAGCTGTAAATAAAATTAATCATATCACTATATAATTATATAGTTGTCTAATATTCTCATACCTTACTAAATATAATAGTCAATTCAAAATTATGTATTAATTAATATTTACCTTGCCATATACTTCATAGAGGACATCATCTATAAGCTTGATTTTGTAGGTGTCAGAGAACATCTCATCACCTGGAAGAAAAGAATTGTTTACTATTATTCAACATACAATTTTTTGACTTATCGTGTGAAATAAAGCAATATCAAAACCAGTAAACAACAAAAGTGACTGTTTGGTAATAACTGCATTTCAAATTTCACATTGCCATATGGATGAAGATTTCCAGAAATACATTACAGTGCATATATGAGATCAAAAATTGTAGGTTATACCAAAATGAAGTATTAAATAATTGGTAATTCTGACTGAATCAACTTAAGAAGTAATATTTAGAGAGATTTTGGATTAAGAAAAATAATGAAAGTCATAACCGTTCACTTTGTCATAAATAATTTTTACCTAATTTTACATAAGGGTAAAAAGAAATATGAACATAGGTTATGCTCCAGTAAATTAGAATTTCATGACAAATACGGCAAATAACTTGGGAATTTTGTGTAGATGTGCTGAAAATTCAGATTTCTATTAAAAAAATGATTGTAATTCGTAATTGAAAAACGTAAAGTATGCGAAGAATACAAGGGAGGGTATGGAGACCGAAATGTCAGTAGTTTGACAATTTCTGTCGTACTTATTTAAAAAGTGAGAATAAAATAATCGAAAATAAATAAGTGAGAGCAAAGATCTAAACTCTTAGAATTTACTTACCAGTAAAGATATCCTTGTAGATCTTCATTGTGAAAGATGGAGAAAGATTTAATTACAGCTAAAACTAAAGAAGACACAGTCACCCAAAAGAGCGAACCGGAAAAGAAGGAGACGGATCAAGTCAGATCAAATAGTGGGCCGCATCAGTTAACGCGCAGCTATATATATGACTTCCGAATGTGATCATATACCTCAAACGCAATAACTGAAACAGAATTTTCTTAAATAATGAAACTTGTAGAGTTTAAATTAACACAAAATTAGTTATTTCATTACCTCTCTGAATTAGTTATTACATTTTTATAAGGAATGCAATAATGTTTAAGATTCAAATTCACGTTTGAACAAACCGTTATTTGAAAACACCTATGGCGCAAAATTTAACTATACAATTGGTTAAGAAATTCATTAATATAAAAGAGTATGTTTCGAATCAATGAGTATATTTTACGAATTTGTACAATAAAATAAAGTTTTGTTATAAAATTTATGAATGATTCGCACGAATATAATATTGCTTCATTTCGAGATTTTTCTTTCTACGTTTGGTAGAACTGCGCGATAGTCATTTCCTGTTTTATGCATTTATATCCCGCTGTATCCCGGTTTCCGTTATAGTTCTTCAACACGTGTTTACGTGGCATTAACTCTTTGACGAATTCCACCGTGAATGGATTTGCTTAATTGGAATACTAGTTGTTGACTGCAAATATACAATTTCTAAATTTACCTATCATCAAAATTAACAATGGAAAACGGAAAGGACACGAAAGAGCCAGAAGCTCAAAAAGACGCTGAACCTGAAAAGGTTAAGGACGATAAGCCGGCGGATGTACCAGCGGTAGAAGAGCCAAGTGCTGAATTATTGACAAAGATAAAAAAACAAGTCGAGGTATTATTTGTTTTGATTTCATATACGTATAGGACTAACAGATATTTGATAAAGAGCTTGAATGATTGTCTTTTGTAATCAATAAATAAAATGGCATTTTGAAGTACGTGACCGTTTCATCGTACTCTTTTGGAGCCGGTAACATATATGTACATTGAAGCTCAGCGTATCAGAGATCAGAGCTAAAACAATTTTTGAATGAAAGTTTGCAGTTATGTATCTAAGTACTTGTTTAATTGGATAAGAGTAAAGGTTGGGTTCAATATTTCAGTTTTACTTTGGGGATGTAAATATGCAACGTGACAAATTTTTGATTGAACAAGTGAAACTGGATGATGGTTGGATTCCAATGACAGTAATGCTTAACTTTAAACTCCTTGCTTCGATGAGCAAGGATGTTCATGTAATTTTGAAAGCCCTTGAGACTAGTGATCTGATTGAAATTTCTGAGGATAAAAAAAAAATTCGTCGCACTCCAAAACATCCAATTCCAGTTTTTGATGAGGAGTACAGGAAAGCACAAGAAGCTAGAACTGTTTATGTTAAGGGATTCCCACAGACTGGTATTACTATAGAAATGCTGAAAACGTTCTTCGAGCCTTATGGACTAATTGAAAATATTGTTGTAAGTATGGTTGCTGCTTACTAATTCTTAAGTTATCATACACTTGACACTATTGGTCTTACATGTAGTGTTCTTCTAGATGAGAAAATATCAGGATAAACAAAAAAAGTTACAGTTCAAAGGTTCAGTTTTCGTTCAATTCACCACGGTGGAAGATGCTAAAGTTTTTTTAGAGAAAGACGGTGTAAAGTACGAAGATACGGAGCTAATCAAAAAGTGGTCGTAAGTATGGATTTAATATGCTTAGAAGGAAACTGAAATTAGAACTTATTTGATTTTATATTTGATACAATTTACAATATTTCCATTCAGAGCTGATTACGCTATAGGAAAAGCAAAAGAGAAGGAGGAGCGTAAGCAAAAGAAGGCTGAGAAGAAGGGTGAAAAGCAGGAAAATGTATGAAAAAATTGAACAATTTGAAACTAATACTCATCAATATAACAATAACTATATAAAATTAACTCACGTGATAACAGGATGTTAATGATGTCGCTGAAGCAGAAGCTGACAATGCATCAGAGAAGGATAGTGGGTTACCAAAAGGTTCGGTGTTACATCTTTCTGGAATGTCAGAAGACAGTACAAGAGAACATATTAAAGAGAGATTGGGAGAATTGGATGCCTGTATTGCATTCGTTGATTTTAAAAAAGGCGACACAGAAGGTTGGGTTCGTCTTCAGGGAGAAGGTGCTGCACAACCCCTACTTGACAAAATGGAAAAGAATCAGGTACCATGTAATCCTTAAAATTACATACGTTTCATATCTAATCTGTAACATATTTCTTTAAATATATATATTTTTTCTATCCCACAGGTTATTATCAATGGTAAAGAAGTGACATGCAGACTTTTAGAAGGGGAAGAGGAAGCAAAATACTTGACCAAAGCAAAAGAAGAAATGAGAAACCTCAGACAAACAAAAATGAATAACAGAGCTGGAAAGCGTGGCGGTAGAAAAGGTAAATGTTAATTTTTACATCAAAATACTACAATCCATCAGTAACAAAAGAAATGATATAAAACTGAAAAATAATGATGACTTGCCATGCTAATACTGAGGGATCTTCAGGATCTCGCTGAGTTGACGCTTTCTCGAAGCACTGAATTATCTATCAGCATTCAAACCAATTGCACATTTCACTGCGCAATCTCTAATTTGCAATATTAACGATTCAATTGCAGGTGGTCGTGGAGGTCAAAGAGGTCGTAAACGACGAGGAAGTCCAGGAAAAGACGAGCCTGCTTCAAAAAAAGTTACGACTGATTAGTGGGTCGTATTTAAATTTTTCGTTCTATGATTAGTTGACTTTTTTTATTTCGTTACCGTTTCCTCGTCTTATTGTGTATGCACAATGCATACGCCTTTCAATATATTGTATATCGTTGTCGCTACGCGTGTGCCTATTTAAATAAGGTATAACAAAGAAAAAAAAAATGAATATATCACACGCGTGATGTGCGTCATTAACAAATGTATGCTACATGTACATTTTAATTAAAAATCGTATATGATGTACAAGTATTGATTTAGCTGAACTATAATAAAAAGGCGTAGCTTATATTTCATAACAAATTAAAACTACCTGACAATTATTTTTATAAATCTATCCTCTACTCTTTAATTTATACAAGTTTAATTCTCACGAAGAGAAAAATTAGATTGAGGATAAACATTGTAAAAATAAATATTTACAAATTCGAATTTATTGTGATACTGAAACCTACAGTGAAATTTACAAATGGATTGGACTAGTGTATTTTATGGACTACGTGAATTTTAACGATCGTTAAATTTCGAATTTCCCTTCTTCATTGCTTCGTAATGAAACAATTACATGTCTTTAATTTCACTAGGATTTGTTTGCCTTACAATATTACTTGTGTGCATTGACGACACTTTTATATTGTTAAACAAAAAAATGCTCGTGCTTGTTCGCATACGTTCATTCTTTATTCGATACATAACGGGATACGTTTTTTCTTTTTAATGATATCAATAGTTTTCCATAGTTCCAAACAGCTCATCTGCTATTAGTGGCAAATGATCTCTAACCATTCTAAATTCTAATCACTCTAAAAGGTATAGTCTCACTTTTACAGCATGATCGAGTCGTCCTTTTCTGTTGGACATTTGAGAATAAGTACACTAACGTTTGTTCTTTCTTTTATAAACCACCATAAACATATGTTTAAACGTGCCTTCTGAAGTTCCACATACGAGACGCACCGTTCAAGATTCACTTAAATACCTCGGATTTAATCGAAATTATTTTTGTCCCATTACACACCGTTATTGCAACTAGCGAGTTTAATATTAACAAAAAAGATATTCTTATCAGTTTCATGTAAACGTCCATTTCTTTTATCCTTTCCAACGTTTTTTGGTCCGAGGGAAGAGGAGTAATTAATTAAACACACTTTCCTACACTGATATTCATAGGTAGCTATACTTGAGAATATAAGACTCGTGTAATCCCTTTTTCAAAATGAAGTCGTTAAGCGGTTGTATGTATGTACAGTGGCAGGTAGAAATAGTCACAAGTTGAAATTGGTTGGAGTAAGAGACACTTAAAAATTTCAACAGTTTTTAAGTATCCATGTGTCAATCCTGCTCAGCAAGATTCCAAGCAAAATGCTGTGATGCACAAAATGGACCACGGTATTTTTTATCGCTTTCATCCAGATAATCACTATATGCTTTATGCGTTAATATTTTTAGCCGATAGATCCGGCATGTTCACCCTCCGAGAGAACAGCGAAGTCAAGCACTGAATAAAATCATTCAATGAAGTTTATTTGAACAGCAAAAGGACATAAGTGCCGAGGATTGGATTGATAAGTCAGGAGTTTAATGAAATCATTAATCGAAGGGACAGATAAAAATATTTTCCAATTGGTATCAAAAGCGGGACTCGGCAGTGCCCTCTAGGTCCAGGAAAGTGACTCGCTTACCACGTGTTATTGTACCCTCGGAGGGTAATCCCTAATGCTATACAGATATTTCTTGTATCTGCACGCGTTTCTTAATGGTGCCAGCTGTAGTACTCAAGGAGCTGGTTGTCCTCGTAGGAGGTTTGGGAGGCGTGGGATCTTTCTGTCCTGCGCTGGTTAAAATCTTGAGATTCGTTCTAGGCTCTTCGTCAGTACATTCGACCTGTTGATGATGAACGGATTCCTGGTCTTGGATGGTAGGACTTCTGGCTAGAGTTGTATAGGACGGTGGTGGTTCTTGAGTTTGATTGATATTATCCGCAGGTTTCAGAGACGTTCTCGTGGACATTGGTAAGGACTCCTGACCATTTGGCGTACAATCCATAGCCGCTCTTTTCTTGTCGCGGTCTCTCTGGTAATATATACCCGCGAAGATGAGCATGTTCAGTACCAGGAGTATACAACCGACGCCTACAGTTATCGCCAGGGCGGTGGTAGTACTGTAATAATGTCTTGATGCCAGCCGTTGGAGAAGCTCAGCATCGTCTTCGCTGTTGTCCAAGATGGCTGTGATGTCTTCGGTAATGATCTCTTCGTTCGTCGACGTGGTGCATGTGGTTGTTGAAAGAGAATTCGTGGTGGTTGTGCCAGGTAAAGGTAAGGGAGTATGCCATTCGTCTCTTACCGGTCCTAAAATAAACATGTTGGCGGAATTATATGATTATTAATAATTAAAAATTTTGAAATATTACAGGAAATACTGCTCTAACCTGCGTATAAATGATCTCCATGTTCTCGAAAATGATGATGACGCATCGACACGTCGTCATCGCCTGGTTGATGAAGTTGGGGAATCAAATTGAGCCAGACAGCCATCTTGTGCCCTCGATAGTGACTCTTCATTTTAGGTTTGAGTGCTGGAACATTTATAAAATCAAAAAAATACTCAATGTTCCTAAAGAATTTTAATTGCTTGCAAGCGTCAGACTAAGCGGAAGTCGAACCTATCATCAGGTACTGCTGAGATCCGGTCTCATATTGGTCCCAAGTTAGACCTCGAAATCGTGTCTTCTCCTTAACAGTACCATAGTCCACTGATTCGATATTGTGGGGTTCATTTGGATTTCCGGTCTTGGCGAAGTTGGTGAAGAACGTCAAAACCGCTTCCGCTACCCCCTGATCTTGTCTTGTGTAATTTTGTGGGAAGAATGGTCCACCAGCTACCAGTGGCAATCCAAAGAGATAAGGTATGTCTTCACCACGTACACTGCCTAATCGCTGTAAATCAATAAAAGAAGAATAGTTATAATATTAAAAAGTTTATTGATTTTGAAGTTTTTCATAGTCTAATAAAACCATAAATATTCGAAACTGTCAAGTGGAGGATGAATAGGCATATTTTTCTCTTGTGGAAACTTAAATAACACAGAGGAGGTAGATATTGAACAATGAAAGTTTGTACAGTGTATAGAAACCAGAGGCGCAAGTTTTAGAGAAAACAAAAAGAAAATTTGAGCATCGTGCCGGAAAAGTTTCATGATCAGTGTCAGACATAAAATTTCCATTTGTAGATAAAGTAATATATAAAAACTGTATTTAGGCCATTACTTTAAGTAGTGCAATAAAGATTATAAGGAGGATAGAAAATCATAATACAATACAAACTGGCACTTCTAAAATACTAACTGACGTACGACAACGTCAACGTTCTCGTATGTCATCATCCTCATCCTTATGTAGTCTGAAGTCTACTCCAGTCACCCAGAATCTCACTAACGTAATGCAGGATAATTAAGTTCGTAACTTCCAAAATTTCGCGTAGCAACTTCTCTAGGAGCCGAGCACTTAATTTACCGATCCGATCAGTTTTCTTCGAGCGGTTCCTGGTAGCTAAGGAGGCGTCATCTTCTTTGCCCACTAGGCGTCTAATTTAATCAGGATCTTCATCGTAAAATCATGGCCAGCATAAGATCGTTACCTCTCGCAGAAGTAAGAGGGTTTGCCAAGTAACCGCAGGAAGAGGAGTCTCAGACAGCAGCTTCTCTCCCATCTTCTCTTTAAGGGTTGCTAATAGAGTTACCGAGATTTAACCAGAACCCTTATAACCCTCGTGAACGCTCATGGTACCTTCTAAGAGTATCAGAGACTCCTTCAACTAAGAAATTCCTAACCTGAACTCCTCCAGAGTATTCACCGGGTCGTAAAAGAAACCTGTGGCTCTGAATAAGGCGGTTAAGTTTTATAATTAGACCCAGTAGGAGAACGCTAACAAACATTAGATCAGTACTTAAACTCGATTCATAAAACTGCAGCATAAGGCAATTTTATCTACTTTGTATATGCTATGTGTCACCGATACAAATTGATAGGAATAGTGCAGTTTGGATAGTTTAGATAAAAATAGTTTAGACTGTAAAAGAACGTCATATCGTTAAATGCGATATCGATGTCAGGAAGACCCTGGTTCCCCCACGTCAAAAACATTGAATGTTACATTGTCAAAATTCTGTAGCTACATAATGTTTCTTAAAAAAAAAATAAAAAAAAATAAATTCAACGATCAATCGAGGTCTAAGATATGAATTACAATTGAAATTCCACATTAAATGAATCCTAATCTCGGTTCTTATCAGAAACTCAAAGCTGCGAAACGGAACGGAAGTACAGATTTGAGGTTTAAATGAATTCTACTTTACCCGGTATGTCCCTATCTAGAAAATTTCATATAAGGCTGAAGAACCTGAATACCTTTTTGAGGTGTAAACGAGTTGGATATTTTGGACTCGGGGCCGTAGCTCCTATTAGGAGACATGATCAAAGATTCTTTCAGGGAAGGTACCTCTATAGATAGCTCAATCGATAGAAACTGATATAGGCCAATAAAACACGACGGTTTGATCATTGACACTGGGTCCAAAGAATAACAAGATCAAAGTCTGCCACGCCAACTTGTTCCAAAAGAAAGGAGCAGGGACAAACCTGATGAAAAAAAATGAAGTACATTTTAATTCAGAAAGTAAAACATAGCCAAAGACAGCATCTTCCTCAGTTAAGGATAAAATTGATTTCTTATTAAAAAAAGATAACCTGTACTCACTTGAAGATAGTCGCTGTCTCTGGTCTGATAGTTGAAGTGATAGAAGTAAGTCTTGGCTCCACGTCGAGCATGATAATACGCAATCCTCATCAACGGAGCAACAGTGTGGCCGTCGCTCAAAGCCTCCATTGTTGAATCACGAATATTTATAGGATGTAAAACAGGCTTGTCCCAATCAGTATACTCGTTTCTCACTGCTGAGAATATTTCGTTTAAATGATAGACATAAGCATTCCTGATGAACGTCCTCATGATCCTGTTTCGTTGATCCTCTTCAAAGCCATATTGGATGTCGTTTGCATTAAAATCCCAATAAGATTCAGCGGTAGATACACCCAAGATCAGAGGAACTTTTATAAAAGCGTCGCTGGCCCTCTCCATATCCAAAGCTGGATCAGGATTACTTTGGTCCACTGGTAAGCTGGGTCCAATTTGAGGCATGAACCTGATGAGTTTACCAAAAGAGTAGAAAAAAAAGGAAAGTCAATTTACAAAAATTTTTCTTTTTCATAATTGAGAACCTTCAGTGAACTCTACCTCATTTCCGGCAGCTCCACGTCCAAGAGAACTCGTAGAGGAACGGACCGTAAGCAGTCAGCAATATCTTCATGGATCTCAGCAGAACATCCCAATTGTTCAGCCACCTTGAGCCGAAGATCATTGGGGTCATGGACGGAGGCCCAAGGACTAAGAGCTGATCCACTGAGAAGGACGACGCGATGAAAGAGACCTTTAAGAAAAATAATACAAGATCGTTAAAGTATGCTTTATCTTTTCTTTTCTTTCTCTCTGCACGAATAACAACCAAGAAAGATATCTTCTACCTATCTATATAATTTTTTTTTATTAGCGTCATTAAGAAACGATAAAACGCCCGTATCTGGAATTTTGCCAATATTGATATGGCATTCTGTAGTTGATAGGGTGGCTACGAATTCTCATCGAATTCGCCCTCCACTATGCTTCAGAGGATCGCTGACGAACCGCAGACCCATTGACTACCATTTCATCTGGGCAGCAGCTAGGCGTCACAGCCGTCATTCTTCTCCCTTCTGGTATTACCACGTGCCATCAAACGTAGCCAATCGGCCATTCACGCCTGATTACATTCTCCGAGGGTGCACAAAACGGGCATAGCTACAACGCCATAGCGTTGGGAGAATTCGATGGGTCTGAATGGGGACCCAGTAAAGTTGAGATCAAACAGGGAGCAAAAGATGGCTTCCTTACCGGAAATTGTATACTTTTGGTGTCTCGTTAAGATTGAAGGTAAACAAGAAACAATGCTGAATAATAATTAAAGAATCCAATTTGGTGGTTTGTAGGTAGCCTGGGGAGTGGTGACTATGCCGGAGGATCAAGCAAATCTTCATTCGCAACTTTATTCTAAGGACTGAGAGCTCAATTAAAATTTTAAACAGGGTTTACATTTTATTCCCATTGTGAAAGCTTCGTTATTCTCGAATTTTCGTTACAATCGGCACTACCAATGGCGACGCTGCATATGTAACTTGATCCGTGATGATTTTTATTCTCCGTGGACGATCCCTTTTGCCCTACGGATTTATACTAATTCCACAAGTTTCCTACGTGCAATTTATATTCGATTCATTTCACTTCAGCTGGTCAATATCGTTCTGCAGTTTTGTTCCCTGGCATCCACTTTTCTGGGTGATGATGTACACTCCCGGTAAACACGTAACCTATTGTCCAAACTATCAAAGTACTAGCCAACTCTTGTGGACGAGCCTTATAATCTGTATCCATGGCATGTTTGTTTGTTAGATTCCAGCTAACCTAACCTAAAATATCACCATTAACCACAGAATCTAATTCACGTACAATCATCTTACTTTTCTTTCCTCTCATCCTCGATATAATATCGATCTCCTAACCTACAATGTTTATTGCTCGTATTTCGTCGCTTCCGTAACATCATTTTTCCGCGCGACGGCGACTGGAATTAAATTATATTGATTTATCAAGAACGCCATGTTATCACTGTCACTCTACGATCGCTCAAATTCAATTCTCGTGATTGTCTTATTAGTAAATCAGAAGCAGTAGCGTCCAATTTTTTTACCGACTGAACTTAGCTGGTCGGTGTGATTTCGATGGTAGAATTACCTTCAGGCGGTAACAAGTACGATTGAATAATTTTGTATACAGATATAGGTGTATCCAAGCAAAGGAGTGAACTACTGGTTGTTGCTCTAAGGTAATAAGTATGAATTATCCTTCTAGAACAATTTTGGATGGGGGGTAGGTTACGAGAAAGAGATTTCGAATGGATGAGAAAAAAGAAGGTTAGTAGGAAAGTGGAGGGAAGAAGTTGTCGGACGGGTTCAAATGGTGGAACGGTGAAAGAGCTCGAGTGAAAGTAGTAAGCAGACACAGGATGTAGCGACCGGATATATCTCCAACGCCATGTACAGAAGTCCCGGTTGTCTCGGAAATGACGCAAACAGTTTACATCTCTGAGTGCACTAGAACCCGATGCGAGCCAGCCGGTGGTTTCTACTTGGTAACCCGGAACTTTTTCCCACTTCCGGTTCTGCTTCTGCAGACCTACTAAATAAACGACCATCCGGTGGTTAGAGTGCCTGCCAAGAAAGTTCCTTCAGCTATCCAACCTTCTAGCATCAGTCGTTTAGTGTGTCCTAAAAAATATCCTTACCTAGAGAACATCGAGGCAGTTTACTTCGGTTCTGCTCACTTGGGCAAATGCATTTTGTGTATTATATTTAGTATCTTTATGGTATACCTTCGGTGGTAAGTCTACCTGCTTAACTACAATTGCTAGACGTAGTAGAGAGAGAGAAAGAGAGACAGTATTTTTGGCAAAAAGATATATGTATTGTAACGTATTTTTTCTTGTCTCGATATCGATAGCGAAACACCCGAGAACGAACTATATTCGAAAACTAATCTACGTTACCTTCGGCCGTCCACCCTTCGCTCATGCATCCGCAAGCCAGGCGGACGCCAGCCAATTCTTTTTTCACCGGAAACTGACGAACCGGTATGACCTGGGAGTTGGGGTGGAACAGGCCCAATTCCAACAAAACGAGAGCTCTGATGGAATCTATCAGATAATACGATAACTTAACGGATCCTTTCGATTTTTGGGGACGTGTAAAATCGAGAAACGCAACCGTAGGTGCATATCTATGGGGTCGCGTAAAATCAGCAAGCTTAACTGAATGCACGAACGGACGGTTACGGAAATGCACGGCCGCTCAGACTACTAGGTTGAGCTAGAGAGGGTCGGAGTAAGAGTCAGGCAAATAGTGCGAGACAGAGAGCCACGAATCGAGGACGTAACCGAACGAATCTAAACTATCAAATCGAAATCCGTTCACCAATTAATAAATTGGGAGAACTCACCGGAGCTGGTTTAGCTAATCCCTGAAGGCCGAGAACTGTATCCAAAGGACACTCAGGTGGACACTGCACTAAGGCACAGCACTACACCTCCGAAACACTCACAGGAAATTCATAGAACTTCATGGATATCGCGAGAGCAACACGAGAACTACATGAGCGAGAGTTTGCTATACTGTATCGAAACACGGCTAGAAAAACTATCAACAGATAGCACGGGAGCGCGAGGCAGTTTGTGACACCTCGGTCGGTACCCCGAGATAGACTGCTGTGACAATAGCCAAATTCGAAAACTAATCATTCTGATTGGTCGAGATCCCTATAGCTGATAAATCTTCTGTCTCCCTCAATTCGTCCCTTTAAACCAAATCGAGAGCGTTCCTTAGCGAATCGGTACGTAAGATTTTGAAGATCCTATACGGCCACTTCTCCAAGACCTCAACTAAACAATAACGAAATCTTCCGAGAGCATTGGCGTTAACTATACGAATCAAACCGAGAGCGTAGCTTCTGAGCGGGGTGGCGACCCGAAGGGAACCAGAAATCTAAAACGTTATCTGTATCGGTAACCGAAGTCGCCTTGTGACCGTGAATCGAAAAATGAGGCTATATATAATAAATTACAAATTTTTCAAAAATTTTTCATCCTCGTATACGTTCACAACTGGAATCTGTAATCAAATATTTGATTCTTTACTGTTCTGAGAGAAACATACAGGATCTCGAGGACGTGAAGTTAAACGATTTGTCAAGGTTGTCATCAGGTATCCATGGATAGGTTGGATTGACAAAACGTTCTCTTCCGCTTCCTGTCAGCAGCCTTGGTTACCATGACGAGGAACAGGTAAAGGAAGAAAAGAATAAAGAGAGAAAGAGGTGAAGAGAATCCTGTGAATCGAATCGTATGACGATTAATCAGCTGGTCCTTGCAAAAAATATGAACCGTAGAAGAAGCTGGCGGATGAGGACCGTACTCCATACCCTGGTACAGAACGGAGAAAGTAATAGGAGTTCGAGGTCTGGAAAAATAACTTTGCCCCAGGGATCACCCTTAGCCAGAGTAGAATTTGGTGTCGTGATATATTTTTTCTGCTTTTTGCAAATCTGCAGAATTCGAGCGTGAAAAGCACAAAGAACGATTCGGACACTCTTTGGTGGGTATTAAACCTCGACGGGTTGATTTATACCTTGAAAAGCAGTACGGGACCAGGGACGTGAAATTTCGTGTAAATCACCTTCGTAAATCTTGAGTTGAAGGTGAATGGCCGTCGGATAGTAATAGGATACCAAGAGGACCGCGAAAAGGCCAAAGCAGATACAGTTTCGCCGTCGAAGGATAAATTATTCCATTCCGTTTTCCTGCTCTCGATATTTGAGATTCGTCTTAAGGGCAACACGTGCACGAGATAAATGTTACCAGCAGCGTCTGTACGTCGAATTCGAAATCATTTCCGCGTAATTTGTCCCTGGAGAATTTATTGGCCAGTGTCGGTTATACACGGCTGTATCCGTCATAGAACCGTAGCGAAGAAATTGGAATCCCCGGGGCATATAAAATATGCGATTTTAGCTTCTCACTTTGAATTCCATCAGGAATCCTTACCAGGATTAACGAGGATGATTGATCGAGGCCTACAGTGAAAAGTTTTGGCCTCCTTGAAAATTCTGAAAATCATCAAGATATATAATAACCATAAACATCAGATATATTAACGTAAAATAAAAATCTATTGCGTCGTCCCACGGTATAGGATCTTTAGGTACTTTTACAAGTACGCGCGTATATTTGGAAAATATTTTCCCCTTACTCACAACTCGAGCTAACTTTTATAATTATTGCTCTAGATACTTCTACGAGGTCGTCCCCGGGGGTAACGCCGATCGTTCAAACTTGCCCACCTAGACCTCCGTCCTCCAGAGGGCTGGGCTGTACTCAACCGCTAAGCAGTAATTCGAAAATTCAAGGGACCCGAACTTCATGGGGAGCTATAAACGTCTTGGTGGTAAAATTACATGGAACCTCAAGAATATGATTCACTTCTCCAGACCCACCTTTGCCGTAAGGAGTGAGCAGCAGAAGATTCACCAAAGCCGCACCGGTGTCATGTCCGATCAGGGTGATCCTGGTTGGGTCTCCGCCAAAGGCACCAATGTTTTCTCGTGTCCACTTTAAACTCATGGCGATATCCTTAAGCGCCAGGTTACCTCCGGATCCCGTACCCGTGTCAGGACTGGGACGCGTCCTGAGAAATCCTACAGGAACAAAAAATTCTAAGTTGCACTAGCTAAGAGGATCAAAAGGATTTGTCGGATGCGTATTTTACCAAGGACTCCTAGACGATAGTTCATCGTGATAACGATAACGTGTCCGGCACTGGCAAGCACTGAACCGTCGTAAGGATTACCGGAACCCCATTCGAAGCTCTCGCCGTGGACGTAAACCATCACTGCGTACGGAGCTTCCAGTCCACGAGAACCTAAGAAAAAGAAAAAACACTAGAATACCAAGTTCCTATTAATAATGCTATCCCTAGGGGAATCCCTGCCCTGTTTCCTTTGGGATTTATCGCAGACATAAAGGAGTACTTTAACCTAACCTAACTTCATTCTAAGTAAGTTCAGTTTCTTGCCGTAGGAATTTCATTACATGAACGCATCTCATTGGCTATTCAAACCCCATTGTCTATGCGTCGCATTTGAGCGGGATTTTTGAATTATGTATTAACATAAATTATAAATATCAAGTACGTAAGTTTGATGTTAGCCGTGAAATATTAAATATCACTATTATTTTTCCTTGTTGAAAGGTATTCAAGTTTTTCAACGGTTGCACGAGGTACTGGGTGATACCGTGAAAATGAATTTTAATTGGCTTTTAATGGCTTTGCACTAAAAAAAGAGGATCTGTAACAATTGGTCCTGCCACCCATAGAGGGTTTATTGGATTACTGAAAATTAAATTTTATAGCGTTACTTTAGAGGGCTGGTGGTTATGGTAAGGGGAGAAAAGGGATCACAGAATTTAATTGCCGCTACTCGTTTACCGACCGATCGTGGACACTCGGAAGAGTTTGAAGTTTTAAAAAAATCTTATCGATCTACACAATGGCTGCAATGTGAAGGCACTTTAAAATCATATCTTATTCCGCATCCGTGAAGCCGGTGGATCAAAATAATTGCCAAGTACGTTTACTTATAAAAAATCCTAAAGTCAGTTGTCACAACTACTACAAGTTTTTTTTATAGGTTATTTCACATGACTTATATCTACTGTGTACCGCTTCCTGGTATGTAGAGGTTCAGGTAGAGACAGTCCTCGCTTTGATTGCCCAGGAAAGTGAGAAGTCGCTTCAACTGAAGAAATCTTCCACGTGGCATTTGATTGAGTGCCAAAGTGCGATTGGTCATGTCTGGATGTTTCTGGGGACAAACTGGACCGAAGGTGTCTGCCAGTTTGACACCGGACCAGGGTAGAGGTGGCGTTGGTGGTCTTAGACGAAGATCTCCTACGGGAGGAGCCGCGTAAGGTATCCCACGAAAAACTTCGACAGGATCCAAATGGCGACTGTTTAGTTCCTGAAAATATTCAAAATATTTAAATAAGATAAATTAAGACGGATGAACACAAAGTATATATAAATTTGCAGATAGCCATACCACCGTGTAAATCAATTAATTATAGACTTATATACGTAAAGGATATTAAATAAAAAATTAAATTAATAATCGAACAATGATAATAAATAGTTAATAGGTTTGCGAAGGTATACGGAGAATCAATCGTCAAATTTGAAAAAGTAAATTCGACGTCTTCCATCTAATTTCGTCACGCCCAACGTCTTTTCAGTTTGAATGATCGCGCCAATTATTACCCAGCAACCCACGGACCAATCGAACGCGATATCTTACTACGAGGAGACTCTAACCTCGTTTGGCACTTACTCATGATTGGGTAGGACGGAAAGTTCGGGGTAAAGTATCTAACGAAAAAAGGTAGGTTCCTATGAAAAAAAAAGAAAGGAAGTCCAATCCCATTAATCGTACTTCAACAATCGATCAATAGAGAGTCCTGTGTAAAATTTTTAATTAACAGTCACTGGCCGAAGATCACGTGACCGTGTGACGTAATTCAAACAGTAACTGGTTATCAAAAATCCTATAAAATCGTGTTACACATTGGCGAATGGATGGGAATCCATATTTATTTCTTTTTTATTTTAGTAGATTATTTTCCCCTGAGGCTTGCTTTTAGTTTTTCTTGCTGTACTATAATATTGACAATACTAGTATCTACGTGTATGGTCTACTTTATAGCGTATACGCTCTCTCGCACTTTGTCCCTTTGTTTTCTCGATGTCTTTTTCCTCAATGTGCTCGCAGATAGCCGTTATTGGAAAAAAGGAAAAGAATAAAAACGTAAAAAATAGATACGCGTAGTGATTCGTTAGACGAGGCAATACAGAGATATTAGATAGCCTGTCATATGCGAGTATGTCAAATTAATAACGTAGTCGATAGAAAAACGGCACGCCGTGGATAAAAAAAGAATATCGTCAAATCGACAGAATGATATGAAAAGGCCGATATCCATGAATTTGTCATAATTAAATCAACGCAAAAAGTTTTCACGCAGAACAAAAGTGGGATTCCCCGAATTATTAATATTTTGCGGTCGTATGACGACTCCCAGCCACCAAAGCACCCGTATCCTGAGGTAAATACGACCGCAGAGGGTTTAAATTCTCTACACGACAGCCTGACAGTTAACGAGGCAAATCTCTTGCAAAATCAATATCATTTGTACACCTGACTGGAATATTCATTTTCTATAGATTATATATATATATATATATATATATATATATATATATATATATTTACTGTAATTTAAAATGAGTTGAGGGCTGGTAAATTTATTCAAAACGCAAAATGACTGTAATCGGTGTTTCTCTTCGAAACTCTAGAGGAATTCAATAATAATACTCAAACTTTAGACGTTTGGTACGAGAATAAATTAATCTGAAAAGTGTTACGAAGCAAAAGTTAATCATTTGAATAAATTTTTGAACATCCCCCCTCCCCCCTACACCCTTCCCTATCACATCTCAGCAATCTTCTCTTTCGACTTCTCAAACTTTACTGCATCCACGAATGCATCCCATCGGAATCCCAACACGTTATCCTGGACCTTCTGGATTATTCCTTTCCTTCCGCGATGTAGGAAATTCAATCAGCGAGATTGTCTACGTGACGTTCGCACGTGACTGCTTCAGCGGGAACGTAGTTTTCGTATGGTCGTGCAATTCGGGATGAGGAATCTGTCGGGATGACATTTTGAGAATTAAACGTAGGAAAATTTAAAAATCTCCTGTCTCTAATTACGCCACGTACAACGTTTCTTGAGATTTTCGAGCAATATATATGAATTGAGAAAAATGTCCTTTTGAACCAAATCGAAATCAATCCTCCAATCGATTTACGTCAGATTAAAGGATTTGGACTATATCTCAAAAGCAATACAGATTTTTTTGAGATAGCGTCCGAAAAGATATCAGTAGGAAGCCGGATCGAATAAAGGCGTAGCCAATTGAATGAACGACGAGGATTACTCGAGATATATGAAAGAGGAAGGTGAGGATGAAAAGAAAGAAAGAAAAAAAAAGATATCTTCAAGATGAAGAGGATACGTGCCTGGAGTATTCCTCGAATTTGTCCACCCTGGGTCTCGACGATGCGCGAGGCGTAGCGCGTAGCGGTTTGCGAGTTGCAGACGACAACGGCGAGGAGCAACAGAAGGAAGGTCTTCTCTGTGGATAAGACCAGGAACTTGGAGTACTTCAGCCTCGGTACCAGCGGCTGGGTCGGTGCCGCCGGCTGGCATGTTGCGAGCATGGCAGCATTTGTTCGCAACCAGCATAACGCGCCCAGAGCACAGGAGAACGCGAGGCCCCAGGTCGAAATTACTCGTAGCGTCCTTGTTAACCGGAACTCAAACAACTCAACTTCCGCTCGGGCGAACCACCTGCGTCTACGTCAAATCACTTTCTAACTTCGTTATGCAAACGATCCAGGCCCTTTTCCTTACACTGTTTTTCTCCATTATTCGCTCTCTTACGTTTTTAATCTTCACATTTTCCTTTCAATGCTCTCTATTCGTATGTTCCTTCTGTTGTCTTAAAGTTCCTTTTTTGCTCTTTGCATGAAATATAAGGAATGGAGGAGAGTTCCGCTGGACCGGACCAAAACAGTAGATTCAAGTTAAATTGCCTTCAAAGAATTCTGAATAAACAGATGCTGGATGAAAATACGGTGATTGTGTGGAAACCATAGAGATGCTCCTTGACTTTCCAGGATCTGAAGATGCATGGAAGTAGCACGTGCTTCTTGAACTGGATCTGTAACAAGAAATAATTTCTTAGCTAGAAGCCTCTCAAACATACCTGGTGTAATTATTGATCTTATTACGTGGATACAGGTTGATACAATTTACGATAATGTCCTTTGTAATTTATTGATTAAATTAATTTTGTCGTTTTAAATGATGTCACTGATCCTAGCCCTGTGAGATTCTTGTCTGACCAGACACTGTAAATTATCCTGTTGACGCCTAGTAACGTCGCAAGCAATTTCAATTACTAAAGCAACATGGGATCCTTTGGTACAACTATTCTTAGAAAGTTACTACATAACCTCCCTGCTGTTCAACCCTAAACTCAAAAATATATTTAAATCAATATTTAATATTGCGTAGGTATAACCCATTCCTTTAGACAGCTATGCATAGAACATGAAAATACCTTTCCCCAAGGTAGCCACCGTCTTCGTACCACTTTTGAAAAATTTGTCTGGCAAGAGAGGGGAAGTTTGTGGAATGTTCATAGAAAATCCAACGTGGAATTCACTTCAGTTTTAGGGTGGTTCGTCGAGCATCCTGTGACGTCATATATGGGTTAAATTCAGTGTTCACGCTACCTTATCGTAGTACATAGGTTAGGTACGTAAGCAGTTATATCGGGGTATTGAAACTCTGACGTTTAATTTCCATCAACTTAATTCACTCCTCGATTATTGCGTCCAGGCATTAAACCATCCAGACAGGGTGAAATACTTACACAACTCCAAAAGGAATTGGATCAAGCAATGCAGTGCAATATACATGGCATGCAAATTGACATTCTATCAATGGAAAATCGAGATTCAGAATTTGTTCGGAATTGCATGAACGTTGATGTCTCTGTAGGAGAATAAAATATCAATTCTCTGCGGCTTTAGGACATTTACTTCCTTCGGTTTCCACACTATTGTCTGCACGTATGTATGGATATCTTATTCACTATCTTTATCTGTCTCTATCCATTCTTCTCTATCACGTAGGAATAGCCAGAATTGAATATAGAGACACGTATAGTGTCTGCTTATTCGAAGCCAATTCCCAATGGAGTACACTCAGACTGCACATGTTTTTTGAATGCTGAATGTTCTTCTTGACTGAAAGAATTCAATAATTATTTATATTTATTGTATATATTTTTTATTTTTTATACTGATTTATTTATTATGTACGGATAAACTTGGCATACGTTATTTTGGGCTTCTGTTCGTTCTCAGTAATTACACTGGGGTGAGATTCTGTCGGGTATAATAATTGGCTGCTGTTTGCGAATTGTTAATTGCATTTATAATTTCCTGAATTCGTGGTTATTTTTAATTTGGTTATTGGTGCGTTCTCATTATGATTTTAATTTGATTCGAATAAAAATCGAATTTCATGTACGCGTTGGTTTTACTGCTGGTTATATATTTGCAGAGGGAAATAAAAATATGCTTGGATGTATGAGAAACTTCGATTGGGAAAGTCTGTTTATTTTATGAGAATTGAAGTATTTTCTCTCTTTTTTATGTAGGGCTTAAAGTATGTTGGCTGCCTTCGAGTTTTACGTTACCGAACATTTATGAAAATATATCGTCATTTTAGTACCACGAACGATAGAAATGGCATCGTAAATTGCGGTTTAATTAAAACTGAAATACCACAACGAAACGCGGTGTAAAGGCGAAATACGTTACAACGATGCTAAGCCGCTACGGTTTATATTTTTCTTTATTGCGCCACAATTGGAGTAGGATATTTCAAGATTTATTACGCGGTCGTGATTTATTCTGAAAATGGTATAGTGGTTTTGTACGGATGCGACTCCAGTAAAAAAAGATATGATATCACATACAGGAAATGGGACAGTTTGGGGAAAATTATAGGACGTCCTTACGTATTTATGCAGTTCTATTAATCTTTTTGTAATGAGTAATCACCCTCATTAGCATTTAGAATGCTGGTAAAACGAGTAAATGGTTAAACCAAATATTTGAGGGTAAATGTAAGTTTTCAGCGAAACATTGGTTGAGGTTGTCGGTTTAGTTTCCTTTGATACCTGAAACTTTTTTCAATTCTTCCTTCTAGACGTAGTTCGCGTTCAATTGAAATTGAATTTATTTTCCTTGAAAGGCGAGCAGCATCGACAAAAGATTCTTCATCGTGAAACGAGCATCCCTTTTAGCCGTTTAAATACTCGCGCCATGATTATTCACAGTAAAGTTTTCTTTTACTGCAGTCACTTTTCGCGCTTCACCAAGAAAATACCACGGGCAACAAACTTTTCCATCCATTTGCCTCGAATGCTTTGAATACGTTTGCATTTGGTGCTAGCGGATTTTAAATTACCTGCCAAATTGCGTCTTTCGAAGAGCTTCTGTTTTGAAACAATGCATCTTTCATTTCTTCTATTTCTAGTAAAACTTTAAGTTGAAGTTTCATTATTCTCCAGCGAGACTCTTTCCTTTTTTTTTATTCTACCAGACTTATACGTCAAGGGGTCAAGTTCTTGAACTGGTACGGCCTTATTTTCAAGATTCCAATGACTCGGAAGTGGTTGGCAAGTGCGGTGTGCGATCGATATCTCGCAGAGATATGTTTTATGCGCACGCGCGATGATGCGTCACAAGTACCTAACTTCGCGACGGTCCACAGTGGCAGTTCTGATAACGTAGAAGAAGGTGCTGTCGGTATTATTCCATATTTAAGTCAGTTGTTGCTATCAATGCTGACATTATTTTAAACTACTAATGTCTTCTGTTCTTTGAGGATCCTACGAATGTACGTGTTTATATAAGTTTCAGTATTATCATTAGAAACGAAACTGTCGTTTACTGAGTTGTCAAATTTCTGTCCTTGGCAAAAGGGATCTAGCATTTACTTTGGCTGTGATCTTATTATTCTTTTTTTTGAATTTCATTTATTTAGTTCTACAATAATGATTGTCGATTGTGTTACGTTCTGTATCGTTTTTGAAAGTGGAACTATCATGCTTGGAATACATAACCTAAAATATAGATTCTAGAATTAGTACACTAGAATATATCATTTTATTATGTTCTCACAGCTTGCTTTTAATTTTATTTCAAAGGCATCTACAATATTGTATGTTGACAAATTACATAGTTTTAATTTCTCTTGTAGATTCTAGAAGGTCCAAGATGTCGACCTCAGCGATATATATTTTGGATGTCAAGGGGAAGGTGTTAATCTCACGTAATTATCGTGGAGATATTGAAACTGGTGTGATTGAGAAGTTCATGCCACTTGTAATGGAACGTGAAGAGGAGGGTAATCTCACTCCAATAATACAAACTCCCGAGTGTACATATGCCTATATTAAATACAACAATTTGTACATTGTTTCTACAACAAAGAAGAATGCGAATATATCACTAGTGTTTGTATTTCTACACAAAGTGGTGCAGGTCATGCAAGAGTATTTTAAGGAGCTGGAAGAAGAAAGTATCAGAGATAACTTTGTTGTCATTTACGAGCTTCTTGATGAGCTACTAGATTTTGGGTACCCTCAAACAACAGACAGTAAAATTCTTCAAGAGTATATAACGCAAGAAGGACACAAACTTGAAGTACAAATAAGAATACCATTGGCAGTGACGAATGCTGTATCTTGGAGATCGGAGGGTATCAAGTACCGAAAGAATGAAGTCTTTTTAGATGTCATTGAGTCTGTAAACCTATTGGCAAATGCTAATGGAAATGTCCTGAGTTCAGAAATCGTTGGTGCCATAAAAATGCGTGTTTACCTATCTGGAATGCCGGAATTACGTCTAGGTCTAAACGATAAAGTTCTCTTCGAGTCAACAGGTCGAGGAAAGTCGAAGTCAGTTGAACTAGAAGATGTGAAATTTCATCAATGTGTGCGACTATCCCGCTTTGAGAATGATCGTACAATATCATTTATTCCCCCTGATGGTGAATTCGAGTTGATGTCCTATCGATTGAACACTCATGTAAAGCCTTTAATCTGGATTGAATCTGTAATTGAGCGACACGCTCACAGCAGGGTCGAGTATATGATAAAGGCCAGGTCACAGTTCAAACGTCGTTCAACTGCCAACAACGTTGAGATAGTCATCCCCGTTCCAAATGATGCGGATTCTCCAAAATTCAAAACTACCATCGGCAGTGTCAAGTACTCCCCTGAACAAAGCGCCATCACCTGGTCCATTAAATCCTTTCCTGGCGGTAAGGAATACTTAATGAGGGCACATTTTGGGCTGCCATCCGTGGTCGGAGAGGACGTTGAAGGGAAACCCCCAATTCAAGTCAAGTTTGAAATTCCGTATTTCACAACTTCCGGTATCCAGGTGCGATACTTGAAGATTATCGAAAAGAGTGGTTACCAGGCTCTTCCTTGGGTGCGTTACATTACTCAAAATGGCGACTATCAATTAAGAACCAATTAGTAGAACTTTATCGAATCACAGTAGCTGTTTCGAAACTCAATCGTTGGAGCTGCAAATCAAGTTGCAATGAAAGATAGTGGGATCAGATGATTTAGATTTTTCTATGGTTTCTGTACATCCTTTAAAATTGTCTAGGAAGTCCAATACCTTGAAGTCGCAATGCTTTTTGATGTCAGTTTGACCCTCTGTTATTCCAATAAGTTTTTAGCCGAAGCGATTTACCCATGTTATTTTATATTTTACACAGTACACGCACGTCTGTCATCGTCTCCTGATAGTGAAAGAGTACTTAATCCTTGTAATTCTTATTGAGCAGAGTATAGATTGTAAGTGAAATTTTATTTCTGTACATTTGCTTTCGAATCTAATCCGGAAGCGCAATATATAGGATAGTCGATCATAACAGACTTCATCACGTTGTTTTCGTGAGATACAGTTCTACGAGTCATTCATCATGCTTCGTCACAATTAAAGCCTAAGTATTATTAATAATTATTACGAGTGTATTACATTTTTAACTAGACGTTGTAATAAAGTATGTAATTCATTAAAATTCCTCTTATTTCAATATCCACACCTCAATACCAAAGTCTTGCGAATTTCCAAAAATTTCTTGTTACCCATTAGTCAATATAAATTTATTTTTAAATATCGCCAGCGGCCGTTCTAAGGAACGCAATGAAGTTTGCGTATAATTAAAATATCACCGAGTAAATGGAATCCAGGAAAACGGCAGTACGTTAAATTCAAAATACTCCAAGCAAAGTAAAAAACGCGTAATTCGCATGACACTAAAAGATGCGGAGATACTTATTATTTTAAACAGAGCGTCGATGCTGTCTAAAAATTTCCAGAATGGGATGACTCCGCTGGTACGTATGGTACGGCATTACACGAAAGTACGATTAAAGCCAAGCGGTGGTGCTTGAAATTTTTTATCAGTACCTGGCAACGCCACGAGCGCTAGAAATGCACGGGCTATGCAAATTTCCGTGATGTACATAAAAGCATAATAACCGCTATCATGGTCATCAGCGTTCCCCGTCGGGATGGAGCGTCTGGTAAACAAGTCCGCGAAATTCCAAGCCATGAACAAGATGATAGAGATCAACTGTTTTGACGTTACCGACGTTATTAATGGCGT
Organism: Cephus cinctus; assembly: GCF_000341935.2. Taxonomy (NCBI): domain Eukaryota; kingdom Metazoa; phylum Arthropoda; class Insecta; order Hymenoptera; family Cephidae; genus Cephus; species Cephus cinctus. The sequence continues at coordinate 913,250 of NW_014332893.1, read as the reverse complement.
GCTGATAAGACTTTTCTTGCTTCTTCATTTTTTTTTCAAGACAAAAAGTATATTTTGGGATTAAAAAATGCTCTAGCAGTTTGCAGTGTGTTTCAAATTCTCTGAGGTGAGTTTTAATATTCTTTTTACAATGCGTATGGACACAAGCCCGTATCCAGATCTCGCTTTTAGTGCTAATAGCGCGATTTAAAATTTGTTGTTAGTGACTTTGAACTAAAAGCGACTCTGTTAGTGACTTTAAGAGTGAGTTCGAAATACGGGCTGTAATATATAATAATAGAAATATATATAATCAAATAGCCATATGGTAAGGACTGCTATAGTGCGAACTAGGTCTGAACAGAAAGAAAAAAAATATACGTAGCTACTTATGTATATGACCAACATGCATGTTTGTATTTTTGAGGTTATGCATTTTTTAATGAAAATGCAATAACGTGAAGCACGAGTGTATATAAGATAAGCAATAGCAGGGATGAACAGGGAGATGCACAACGGTACGGCTTTAGGCGATACCAAAAACATGGCGCTAAATCGGAGCGGCGAAACCGGGAGTAGGATTTTGTGATCATCGCCTCTGTCGATAATCCATATCCCGAGCTGAACGTGATGACGAACGTGTAGCCTGGCCGGCAGAGGTTCTCCGCAACTTACCGCTGGTTCCTAGAGCAACCCTTAGAACGAGACCGTTCATCAGATATTGCCTACATATTTTCTTTTTTTATCTTAAATTCGAGTGCACAGTGTAAGCTCAATAAGATTTACTAAGCCAAAAGCCAGCACTTCATTACTGCTTGCGATAAAAACTGCAGCGATGTGGTGTTAGCTTCCAGCATTATTTAACAATAGTTCCAAGCGGAACTATGGTCCTAACATTGAGTATTAGAGAGAACTATCCCGGAACTGTTTGAAACAATCTGAGAACAACACTGAAAGCCAGCTTCTTATGTATACCTGTACTGAAGCGTATGGTACGATTAACATCCTTAATATGTATTTTACCGATGTTACGTAGCAGAACTATTGTTAAAACCTATCAGGAACTATAGAACTCTTCGAGAACTATTGAAAATATCTTATGATGAAACATTTTCCAAAAATTGAGGTGCTACACGGTTGTGAAGTTGGCACCGCAGTTTCTTAAATACGTTTCAATAATAGGCTTTTTCAATAGATCTCGAGAAGTTTTATAATTTCTGATAGGTTTTAACAATAGTTCTGTGGCGCAACATCGGTCAAATATCTATTAAATATGCTGGTTGCATCATACGCTTCAGTTCAGGCAGGCATTAGCTGCTAGCTTTTGTCGTATTAAACTTACGGAGCTTACACTGTGCGCTCGAACTTAGGATTGCAAGGAAGAAAAATATTTAGGCTGTATTCGATGAACTGTCTCGTTGTAAGTGTTGCTTTGGAAATCAGCGGTAAGTAGCGGAGAGCCTGTGCTCGTCAAGCTACACGTTCGTGATTGCGGTCAGCTTGGCTACGACGGGATCTGCATTATCGACGGAGGCGATGATCACATAAATTCTATTTCCGGACTTGCCGCTGCGATTCAGCGCCATGTTTTTGGTATCGCTCAAAACCGTAGCGTTGTGCATCTCCCTAATCATCTCTGGCAATAGATACTGCATTTCCTGTTTTAATGCAACGAAGCATCAAGATGGACGATCTCCTTATATTCATATCTAGGTCTTCCGATTCAGCAGCGTGTGAGTAATTTGATTTCATATCCATATTCATGACTGCGCACAACTCCCTGTGGAGAACCAATCAGATCTGTTGTCTCGATTGAAAATTTAAATTTTTTTTCTACGTCTCAAATCACTCCTCGCTGAACTAATGAATGATCCGTATATCGTTTTCCCAAATTACACTACGTTAAGTAGAGAAGCATTTCAAAAAAGGAAATTTCTCACAGAGTCGATGAATCCCGAGGAGATTAAGAAGTACGAAGTTTTATTTCTCAAGATTGCTTCAGCCTGATACAAATTTTCCACAGATCAAGGTAATTCCTTAGATTTATCTGCCACTTAGCTAATAGATAAAGAAAATTCAACGGAATTTTTCCCAGTAGAAAATAGTAAACTTTTTCTTATATTCTTTCTTCGGGTATAACACTATTTGATTTGATTAAACTGACTTCCTGCTACTTCGAAAAAGCGATTTCCTTTAAGATATCCTATTAACAACCGATCTCTCACGAAGGAAATACAAAATGGATTTAAATATCTCAACGGTGATAAGAATCTCGACTCGGCCTCGCACCGAGCCTCAACATTTTTTCTAAATTTTTTTTCACCCAACATCCTCTGTTAAAATGAATCCACCGCTTTTAGGAGGGTCAGTGAATTAGAGGATCTTCTTTTCCTCCTGGAGGAGAGTCTAGACGAGATTTCCGAGTGCTAACGTGCGATCCTAACCTTATTTCCGTTTAGACACGATCACGGGACACGATCGATCGGACAAGCTTCCCTACGTCTCCGCCAGAGCGAGCCATCTTTATCGAGGTTCAACGCAACCGTCGTTTGAATATCGTACGATCCATCTTCGTTCAGCTACGTCGAGAAGCGATAGAAAGTCGAGATGTAGGAGAGTTTCAAGTTATAGGATGGAATTTATAACCAGACGTCGTAAAAAGGAAATTCAATACTTAACAGCTTCGGTATGGTCGTTTATCGTATATTTCCGTTAGATTATAATATTCCGATAGGTTAGAACGCCAACGTCATTGCACTTATACCATTTTACGTGCATCGAGAAACTATCGTTTGCACTTTTTACATTTCCATTAGTGGTTTCACGTCATCGCTTTCGACCATTGACAAAGATGAAAACAAACGGCGATTATCGAGATTCAAAAAGAAAGGAGAAACGTGGAGATAAAAGAGAATAAAAGTATAAGAACCTGCTGTGTTATCATGTTATATTTTTTTTTTGTTTCAAGTATACGTGGTTGTTTGATGTACTCCAGAATACCTTAAGAGATAACGCAATATTCTCCTTTGACCACGTTGCAGATAAATAGACAAATGAATTTCGTTACTATCTCCGGTGACCAGAGTCAGGACGACATATGGTAGAACCTATATAGGTATATAGTACCTATAATGCGACGGTCGGATAAAGACAGAAATGGGAAATAAAAGCACGCAGGCTTTCTAAGGTAACGAAGAAATAAGACGTCAAGCGAATGAAACAATGGAGACCTAATGCGATTAGAGGATTCACCGAGTCACTACAAAAGCCTCTAAAGGACCTAGTCGTGACTACATCTTGAAGCATATCCTGGCAAAGAGTAACGTAATAAAATAAGACCATCAGTAGACTTGGTCCATGATTATATTTCATAAGTACAGGATAGTTTTCTGCTATGGTTAATTTGTCAGTATTTAATTTTTATACTTTTCACCCAGGTATTTCATGGAAAATTTAAATTTTTCATTTACAATGTACCTACTTGTGGTGACATACAAGACCAGAGGACAATGAATTTGCTGAATTTCACCTGGACTGGAATTACACTTGCAAATCTTAATACCACTTATAAGATTTGCAAATTAATTGCAAACGGTCATGCGGATCTACATTGGGGCGACTGTTCTCCTTTTTTTTTTCTAAAATACCCTGTGGATACGTATCACGAGGGACTACTCCTGGGACAAGATGGATTTCAAGAGATTCCGTCGAATTTTCGTAAAATCTTATCAAACCGGGATTGAACGAGAACCTTTCCATTTGCAAATTACACGTGGCTACCCGCTACGCAAATCTTCAAGATTATTTGCCACGTGGGACAGTAATCCGATCTTCGAGATCCTTATTCGATGCAAATACCAAACTGACCAAAAAAAAAGGAAAAAAAAGCGGTGAGGTAACAGAAAGAAATAGTAGGAAAGAAAAAAAGAATCCGTTAGCAAAAACGAAAAATTCTCAAGTCTGAACCCTCGTCGTTCTCAAGGTTCCTTAAGAATAATGTTACTCCACAATAAAGAAGAAAAAGATATGTCAAGGGTCGCGGATCTAGAAACGATATCAGCCAAGACTAGAAACGAATGTATTCCATTGATTACAAGAAGAAAAGGGAGGTTCAAAGGGCCTTTCTCGAGGTGTCGGTCGCTTCAGTGACAAGTGACAAAATGCCAGTAAAGCCCGTGGCGTCGCGACGCTTTGTGCTTCTCGTCGCTGGCGTAGGGCCAATCGCTCTCGTAGCTGCGACAGCAGGAATGGGAACGACGAGGAGAGTATAGGAAAAGTACGGTGGTGCGAGTGGACGTTTGAGAGTTTCCGGATTCTAGGGGCCACTCTCTCTTGTGGCGTCCGGACGTACTGTACCATGGACAAAGCGTCGCTGTTGTTTTTGCCAACGAGCTCGATACCTAATTGCAAATTATATCCTAGTCGTGCTCTCTCCCTGTACGTACACGTAAACCAGCAGAAATGAGAACTGAAACGGGTAGAGAAACATAGTTAGAAATAGTATCAGAAACAGGAAGCACTCAGGGCAAATAACATGGAGACTAATTTTATCAGTGCAAAGGTTAATACCGTGATCGTTAGCATTTCCAGTACAAAGCACGTTCTCATGAGATAATGTTATGTACATGGAATTCTTGGTGGGGAGTGCTTTGATACCAGGATTGGGTTTGTGTACTGGGGCAGCCAGAAATATCGTTCATGAGAGCTTTGAGAGGGGTGATTCTTTCAATATTTACCCTATACTCACGAAAAGAGTGTCCACGGTTGGTTTATTGACTGAGGATAATAATTTGACAGGATCATGGGATATAATGGAATGATGTAAGGGATGATAACCATATGGAAGCCATAAATATCGTCACGGGTGTCAACCACTGACAACGGAAGTTGCCTACAGAAAGGTCAGCGTCAGAGTAACCAGCCTAGGTGGACCCTTTGTTAGTTGATGGAACAGGTGTAGCCAACCAGGGTTCCTCCTAGGGTGTGTTTTCCTTGTAGATGTAATGGAACCTGGTGGCTGTCGTATGGGATGCATATGACGTTCAATCCTTCAGAAAGGAAGGAGGGTTGGAGGTTGGAAACTAGACTGTCCATAGTTCTAAATTAGGGGACTGTGCTGGAGTTGTGGTCCTTTCTTGTATGAAGGATACATGGATGACAGTGCCAGGGTTATGAGGAAGGTGTTCTGAAATAATAAGCATCGTCCATAAGGATGTCTTCAGAGTGATCCTAAAACAGATGGTATTGTACCATAGTGTATGTGAAATTGCTAGGATAGCAAGGATAATCAGATATTTAATTCTTTACTATTTCAGCTCCAGGAGTTACAGTGCCACGTTGACGATACTCCCATCGGCAACGTCAATTTTTATAAAATTTGTAGACAGCACAGATTCAATCAATTTTTATTAATACGTCTTCGCTGGGTAGTTCCGTATGGATAAGTCTATTAAGGGTGGTGCCTCTATGGCCCAAGATTAGGTTCATCACATTCCTAGAAAATGAGGTTAATATTTATTATAGATGAGCTTGCTCGGCTGGTCGACCGATCGAGTAGTCCAGAGGGTTAAAGTCATAAAAACAGAAGTGCTAGTCATCCTGGCGACCATGTTCAACCCTTAGTTTTCATCCATCTGTTATCTGCTATCTTTATTCTGGCCTTGACTCCAGTGCTTTCTTTTGTAACCCAACCTTCGTTCCCTGCTTTCACTTTATCGATAGCATCGACATACCCTTATCGTCGTATGTTTTCTTCAATAGTTACTGGATACACTTTTTTGATATTGAATAAATAAATATTCCAGCCGTATCAATTTCATCTTCCATATTTGGTATTGGAATGACACACCGATCTTCTACCTACGCAGATTGAAGTAGGTATTTTTACAATTTTCACATCCTAAGAGTGACTTTTTGTAATTTGATGGCTTCGCACGTCCTTACCCGCGAGGCGACCCTGGGCTTCGGGAACATGTTTTTCTTTCTTTTGGAAAATAAATATTTAACTTCCGGAACGTTCACGATTTGCTGTTACCCCATGACCCTTTCATCAATCTATTTCGTTCTGAACTTATCCACTTACATTTTGTTACATGTTATGTTCGTGACAGTGTTCCATGCCTGATACTTTTATTTTATTGGCAACGAAAATTACTGTGAAATTTCAAAAGCGGAATCTGTAGAAAAAACTTTGTGTTTCTCGTAAAATTTTTTCAGCGTAAAGAATCCATGGTGTACTTGACATATCCATTCCATTGATCATAAATTCGAGTAATAAAAATTTAATTTAATAATAAAACGCAACAAAATTTACGAACAAAATGAAAGATCTTTAAATTGAAGTTAAAAAAAATTTATGATTCAGTTACAATTTAATTTCAATATAAACCAATCGAATAAAAATACAAATAATTCAGAGACCGCCGTAATTCCAGTACTCCGCGTCTCAGAAAAATAAAATTATTAAATTTACGGCAGTAAATGAGATTCTCTATATGAAAGAAAAAAAAAATAATAATAAATAAATAAAAACTCATAAAGAAATGTTAGTGAAAGTTCACTCTCCGTCCTACTGTGTCCGCCTTTTCTAAACCACTCGGTAATTTCGCGTAACCGTATTCGACTTTTGCTCTGAGCGTCGGCTAAGGGTGGTAACCCCGAGGATCCTGAGCCGGACGGTTCTAGAGTTTCTCCATAGAATAAGAAAGACAGAGATAGTAAAGTCGATATTCAACGAACCAATAATTCACAGGTCATTCTTTATTCAAACCCTGAAAGCGGTTCTCTATCTAAAATCTTAAAACTCAGCAAACCCAAGCTACAAGACTCATCCACATCCAAGGATCCTCGAGGATACCGGGTGTGCACCCAGACTTCATCGTCGAGAAGCGAATCCAAAGATAACGAATGTCCTTGAGGAAATAAAAGCAAAAATAAAATATTTAAATAGGCCCCAGCAAGAGAAGTAAGTTTTTCATTTGGTCTTCATCCTTATCCCCGACATCGTCTTCCTGATAATCCACCGTTCCAGCTCGGTCGCCGCTCACTAGTTCACCCCGATACAGCCTCTGAATTTTTATAACCCGCGACAAGGATTTCCTGTTCCTTTCATTCGCCCTGCTGGATTAAAACGGCTTGAAAAGACGAATAATTTCGTACTCGCATTAAGAGCTACTTTGCTTGTCTCTCCAAAAGAAATGCAAACCCACAAAAAAAAAAAAAAAAAAAAAAAAAAAAAAAAAAAAAAAAAAAAAAAAAAAAAAAAAAAAAAAAAAAAAAAAAAAAAAAAAAAAAAAAAAAAAAACGCTGGCTTATTCTCTTTCATTTTTCCTCTCTGTCCCTCTTCTTTACGTGTCTCCTCTTCGACCACCCCGTCTCATCCATCCGTTTCCTGTATTCCTCCTGCCATTACCTCACGTGGCCATTCACTGAGAATAAATAGAAATCCCAGTACCAGCCATACAGCTACCACTGCGATAAATACTTAGGAACGTGCTGCGGTTCGGCTCCATAGACAGTAAACGAGGTTAGTTTTATTCTCCAAGGATTGAGTCTAAAAACAAGGTAGAAATATATAAATAAAAATTCATTTGGCCGATACGACTAGGGATGCGTATAGCAGGGTCAACCCTGAAGTTCAAGTAAAACTACCCCTTGGCAGTTTCCAAATTGAAATGATTCAGCCCATAAAGTTTGGTCGCAGATACCAACTGGAGGCTGACGGTTCAATAAGGGGTGGCCCTGGTATTGTTTCAGAATTCCCATTATAATCGTACCCACCAATTCACCCCTCTTCTTGCTCCTCCTATCTCGGTTTCTCGCACAATCTCTCTTTTCCACCGTTCAACCATCCAGATCCCTCCTTCCTCCTCGTCTTCACTACCCTCCACTTTCTTCATCCCATCGAATACGCCCGGACCAGGCTGAGCTCCTTTATCAAATGCGAACGTTTAGCTAAAAGCTCTGAAAGCGCCTTCCAGCCGTCCTGACTTAAAATTATGTCGCCCAGCCGCCTCGACCTGGAACCCGGTGCGAGCCATTATAGCAGCCTTATTTCAAATTTCGAAATACAACCACCCTTAGCACTTGGAGAACGTACAGTGCCAGGTTTCAATATTTATCTGCAAGTATATAAATTAATTAAAATAGGCAAATGATAAATAAACAAATTAATTAAAAATTATTATTAATTAAAACCTTTTTTCTCCATATTCCTTCCTCTCGCCAAACGACAGTCGTGAATGAGAACCACGTAACCGTCGTACGTCAATGATGGGGCTCTCCTCCTGAACATCAATCTCTTACACGCGAACTTTCTTTTACGGACTTGTAAAGTTTGTCGAACGTATCTAAAGTCATGAATTAAATATAAGACTTGATAATAGTATCGACCACGACGGCGATTTCGTTCACTGATAATTATTATGTAGTAATAAAAAAATTTTTTAAAAATACCAAAAATACCATATCATAAAATTACGTACTGTATATGTAGTCGACATTCAGCTTCACGGTTAATTTCTTTTTCTCCTTGACTCAAAAAAATTGTCAGCAGCCAATGCACCGGAAATTGATAGGTTATGCGGAAAGCAATAACTTGCGGTGCAGCGGAGAATTCGAATGCAGAAGACAGCCGCATATGTAGAGCGCAGTGGGTTGATATGGAGCAGAGGCCGATACTTCGTCAGTCACAAATGGAATTATAGGAACCATATACAGGGTTGTGTATACAAAGCGTACAGATTCGTTCTGGAGACAAAGCTGCGTTTGAGGTTAGATTGCACGCAGGACGACGGGTAGTAAAATCGTTGCTCAGCCGCCGGATCCTATTTGAAAATCAGTCGACTAGCCCAGGCACTAGTCCAAGCCTATGACGAGTCGACTGTATACGTTGGCTTCTGACATTCGCGAGTATTAGAGAGCTTTAAAAAAAAAAAAAAATTCGAAAAATCGATCTGCAAAATTGCTTTAAGTTGGTTCGGAGGGGTGCATTAAGGGATGAAAAAAATATTCACCGTACCCAGCCACGTGGATATTGGATAACGCGAAAGTATTTCATGATTGATCAAAATTGTATAGACGCTGATAAGGCTTGTTTTTTTTCTGTTTTTTTTTTTTCATGTGTAAATATAGATTACGCACTGTATGTGAAATCATATGAGATTCTAATGATTAATTATACAAGGTGTTTGTCGATAAAACTATCATTGGGATTGATTGATTAATCGATACTGGCTATGTGTTTTGGTTACGTTGAAAACGTGCGCGCGGGGTGATATATATTTACGGGGATCATCCAAGGTCTACGGCCCGATACAAATAAACAGATCCTTTTCCCATTTGGGAATTATGATTTTTCGATTTTTCCAACTCCCGTATGCGCATTTCGTCTTTTTTAAAGAGGGTGCGGAACAAAAAATGGGCTTTCCGGTCGTAAATTCCGTAGGGAGATTTGGTCGTTACGATCGAGGAAAATCGTGTCTCGATGCTCGACTGACATTTTTCCACGTGGCTGTGATTTACGTCATTTACCCATTTTGAAGTGGGGTGAAAGTAACACCGTGGCATTTAAAGGGTTCGTGTTATTATTTTAAGGTATACCGGGGCGCCGCTGAAAACCACCCTTTCGCTCTTGCTTCCGGTGGAGGGCCACGTCCTGTTTTTGGGGGAAAGTGTTTTTTTGATTTACTACCCCTTGTCAGTCAAGCGTCCTAGGCCAAGCGTGAAGAAACGACGTTGAGATCTGGCCCGACGCTCGACTAAGGGGTCGAAGATGAAAGAAACGTAGGCTCTACGTACAGGTGGCTTAAGAGGGATAGGCTACTGGGATAAGGATGGAGGATGGACCGAGATGTAAAATATACAGGACTCGTTCGTTCCAAGCGAAGAGGTTTTACGTATGCTATTATTTTTATTCAATGGGGGATGAATAATGCTGGCGGTTTTTTTTTTATATCTGGGACACCCGGTAAGTCACTTTATATATGTAACACGTTTCCAAGGTATAATACCAGAGATGAGTAGGGAGATACACAACGCTACGGTTTTACGCGACACCGAAAGCATGGAGTAAAATAGCAGTGGCGAGTCCGGGAGTAGGATTTTTTTATAATCGACCAAAACCGTAGCGTTGAGCATTTTTCTGCTCGTCTCTGATAATACGGTGACTTTGAGTAGGCAGTACAATATATTCACTCTCGAAAGTCTAAGCATTCAAGGTAACCTATGAAAATGTAACGAGGACAGTAAAATAGTTGAAGTTGGGTATAATTATTTCAAGGTGAAGAGTTAACAGGTAGCATCTAACCAGCTGGAAGTCACCGGTGTGAGCCATGTAGGGAAATCGATACTTACAGAGATTCACGTCTTATTTCTCGAGAAGAGATTCAGAGAGGATTCAGTAGATGAAAAGTCGGAGATGTCAAAAGATGAATACCGGATAGAAAAGCAGTCATGCCGAAGGGCTATTGACTACGTTTACACGGCGGTCTTGAACTGGTTTAGTTAATGCTGATCGGAAGGATATGACCAATCCCAAATATTCATACAAGTAGAAATGTCTATGATTCGTCTATTCCCTTGGATCGCTATTAAATAAATCGCTTTCAGAAAGTCGCGTAAACGTGGACTACATCGTTCATACTCTTGTGAACTCAGCAATAGGACCTCACGTGACAGACAATGGCAGCTGCGAATAAATGTCTCCTTTAATACGAAACGAATGGTTAGTAAACGGTCGACAAGACATTTGGCGAATGGTTAGCAGATGGCAGCACCGTCGCTAAGGGCCGCTTAAGTGAAATTACGTGGAAACGAGTTTGTCCGGGGTATTACGTCGACGGGACCTCTGTGCAAATATGATCCTGGCTTGGGTTGCTCGATGTCAAAAGAAGATGACGTATGCCGAGCTTGGAGGTTAGAGTCGAGGCTTCGGGACGATAGCGCCCCATAATTCGAAAATTCCAGTTCCATTGTTTGTTCTGAGTTGTTCTAAGTTTTTTCTACAATGTTCCAGAAAAAGAAGTTTCTCAATTGAAATTTGTAGCGGTGAGGCGAACAAACCACTTTTCTACCGGAAGTCACCACTTATGGAAAATAAAAAATTCTTTTGTTCCAGGTTGTTCCAGTTGTTTGAAATATTGTTCCAGGATATTAATACCGATAAGTAAAGAGTACTCGAATGAGATCAAAAAAAGTTTTATGCATATAAAATCGTTTCTATCTACTTTTATCCTACTTAGGACTACTTCATTTTTATACAAATCTAGAACAATCATCGACAGACCGAGAACAATCTGGAACAACCTACAAAAACCTAAAACAAACTAGAACAACCAACATATTAATATGGAAAGACTATATGTATATAAACTTGACAGCTGATGCTTCTTTTTTTTAAACTACTACCTTGGGACACTACAGAAATGAAATTCTAACCCAATCTAACCTAACGAAACATTCTCTAAGTCCATCACAACTCTGGATGTCCAGGAACAAAAAAATACAAACAAATGTGGTGTGACAGCCGCTTTTTGGTCCTCAAGTATTCATTACGTTGAAAATACTATGAGGAACGACCCCAAATTATATACTTGTGCTCAAAGAAGTGGCTGTATAACTGAAATTACCCCCAAAGTATATTTCATTTATATACATATATAAATATACATGGATAGATAGATATAGATAAACATTCAATAATGTATGACTGAGTTTGTGTCGAAATTTCGATAGAAGTCGAAAAACCATAGAATGAAGAGCAAACTCGGCCGAGATTTTTTATTCCAGGTTGGTCCAGCTTGTTCTACGTTCTCCTAGGTTTTTCTAGGTTTTCGTTTTCGTAGGTTTTCCTAGGTTGCTCCAGGTTGTTCCAAGTTGATCAGGTAGAACAGACACGTAAAACCAGGGAACACTAGAAAAACTGACAAGCACGAACGCTCACAGAATAGCATGTGGACATAGGACCATTTCGAACGATTTGCAAGTTATTCCAAGATGTTCTAGCTTGTTCCAGCTTTCGTAGGTTTTCGTAGGTTTTCGTAGGTTTTCGTAGGTTTTCGTAGGTTTTCGTAGGTTTTCGTAGGTTTTCGTAGGTTTTCGTAGGTTTTCGTAGGTTTTCGTAGGTTTTCGTAGGTTTTCGTAGGTTTTCGTAGGTTTTCGTAGGTTTTCGTAGGTTTTCGTAGGTTTTCGTAGGTTTACCTAGGTTTTCGTAGGTTTTCGTTTTCGTAGGTTTTCCTAGGTTGCTCCAGGTTGTTCCAGGTTGATCAGGTAGAACAGACACGTAAAACCAGGGAACACTAGAAAAACTGACAAGCACGAACGCTCACAGAATAGCATGTGGACATAGGACCATTTCGAACTGGCGTCGAGTTTGAAACGAAAAATTTCATTCTCTAAATTTTTGGGGCGTCGAGTTTGAAACGAAAAATTTCATTCTCTAAATTTTTGGGGCGTCGAGTTTGAAACGAAAAATTTCATTCTCTAAATTTTTGGGGCGTCGAGTTTGAAACGAAAAATTTCATTCTCTAAATTTTTGGGGCGTCGAGTTTGAAACGAAAAATTTCATTCTCTAAATTTTTGGGGCGTCGAGTTTGAAACGAAAAATTTCATTCGCTAAATTTTTGGGGCGTCGAGTTTGAAACGAAAAATTTCATTCGCTAAATTTTTGGGGCGTCGAGTTTAAAATGAAAAAATTTCATTCGCTAAACTTTTGGGGCGTCGAGTTCGAAACGAAAAATTTTAACCGTAATACTTTTGGGACTCACCCCCACCCCTACTTAACCACGCCCCCAGGTCTCGCTATAACGGATCTATTACTACTAACGATCGGGTAGTTGCAAGTCAGATAAAAGTAGAAAGAAACGATTTTATATGCATAAAACGTTTTTTGATCCCATTAGAGTATTTTTTACTTAGCGGTATTAATATTCTGGAACAATATTTAGAACAACTGGAACAACAAAAAAAGTTTAATTTTCCCTATGTGGGGGGTTCCGGTAAAAAAGTGTTTTTTTTCGCCTCACTGCTACAAATTTGAATTAAGAAACTTGTTTTTCTGGAACATTGTAGAACAAACTTAGAACAAGTCAGAACAACAAGTAGACCCGGAATTTTCGAATTCTGAGATGCTAACTTTCCGCACTCTAGAGTCGACGTTGACAAGATTACCATAAATATTGTAGATTTAAAAAATTTAAAAATATTGCCTCGCCGTGACAGGTTATTCAATCTCGATGGTGGCGCCATCTGAAAGTCAGCGAGAAACCACGTTCCATATTTTTGACTATCGTATCACGTCAGGCTTTCGGTTCGGGCGATAAATTTTGTCCAAGGCAGCCTTAATGTCACCCGCGAGAAAGCTATTTACGAAAATCCGCCCATAGTCCTGCTTACTGGTTGGTAGTTTCTTTCTTTCTTTTGTATAACTGTATATCCCACTGCGTCAAGTCGCCTTGTGTTTAGTCGCTCCTTTGCGAACCCGCCCTGTTTCCACTACTTCGCGTTCACATCCACACTGCTGTGAGTCGTGAACCTAGAACTTTCTCTAGCAACATTGTCGGGAAGTGGTGTTGCGGAAGATAGTACTGTTACTACTAGTATGGCTGTTAGGTTAGGTTCCAGGTGTGAAACACTGAGAAAACCGCCGAAAGTTAAAGGAGAGTGTAGTTCAGTATTAAAAAACAAAAGGAAATGAGTTTCCATTTGGAATACGACCCTAAGACTAGGCTTAGTGCCTGAAAATTGCGAGTTTCTAAAAAAAAAATAACAACGCAAGTCAAACGGAAAACAGCTGAAAAATCAAACAAGATTGGGCTTATTTATAAAATTTGTATTGTTCAATCTGAACTGGACATAGGAACCATTGGCTATCTTTTCAAATGTATGAAAAGCATCATAAATATTTCACGTACAAACTCCGCAAGATACAAAAATTCTATGCCCAGTTCTACGCTGTGATATCTTGCGCTGATAAAAATTCGAAAATTCCATTAAGCTGCACACGGTGTAGCTACACAAGGATTGGTACTGTCATAAACAGTAATATATATTTCACCGGAAGTTCTATTACGTCCAAGCGGCATGACACTTTTTCCGGTTTCCGGTCCTTACCCAAGGGGTTTTAACGAATCTAGAACGCTAATCCGCAAACCACCTGAGCTTAATGAGGCGTCGACGTTTTACCGGTGAAAGTGCCGTCGGCGACGACGTTCCCTGCTTCAATATCCTCATCGTCCTGAGGCAGTCCCGCGAATCCTTATTCGGTTTCCTAGCGTGTACTTAAATTCAGGAATTAATCTCGGTTTAGCAGACGCAGTTACTTGCTGCTTTAGCAGCGCGCCCGATTGGACTTAAGCTGAAACACTGCTGATTAGTGCTAACGAGAGAGTGAACCAGTGCTAACAACGTTGGCAGCGTTGGTACTACTGCTTCGCTACCCCGCAGCTCGATAACTCATTGTTCGAGCAATATTCCGTAAAACTACGCCATTGGCTATAGTATACGCGAAAACTAACTTTACATGGGATTATTTATTAAAAGTTGGTAACACTCAGTCCTGCTAAGAATTCCCATATTAACGTCTCAGGATCACTCAAATATTCTTGGAAAACGTGGTTTACGGGTATAAACCGTAACTTACGGTAACAATGAATTATCGGAGAGGGGTAGAGAGTTTTATTCTCTACTAGGTTGGCATCTATAACCAGAGTATCAAGGACGGCTTTGCAATTTCACGGAAGATCAGAGTTGGGGTTGCGACTTTACTGGTATCGGCCGTAACTGGGGTTTAGCTGTACCCCAGAGTGTCATTCGTGAGTGGAATAAGAGGAGCATGCGTGGACGGCCAGAAAAGTGCAAAATTATGGGATGAACGTGAGCTGCAGTGTAAGGAGCCGGTAAGGGCCAGACGTGTATAAGAACATCTAAGAAGAAATTGCTAGTGGTAGAGACTCCTGGGTAAAATCAGTATCACTTTATAACGGGTAGTGATCTCTATTTTGTACGAAGTACAGCATATAACTGTTTAGAAGTTAAACTCAATTTTCAAGTGGATTATTCGACTTGAATTATTCGTTCTGCTTTGCTACAACAGCGGATGAATCCCAGCAACGGTCGGACGATTTTCATCCAGTGTGTTCAACCCAACCGAACGAATCGAAATTCAAAACTACCTCGTTGTAGAGGGCATGCGAATTGAATAAGCCCATTTTCCGATTATTGTAGTCACGGCTATGCGTATGCAAAGGAGACGACGGAGCATGCGCGGCGTCGCGACGCTGGACTTTTTTCATTGGCGACCAACGTTTCGCACGTTGCAAATTCATCCCCTAAATAGGTTAGGCACTTTCGCACAGTCTTCTTAGTCTATGTTGTAATTTCGGAATCAACAGTCTTTTTACTACTGGTCGGAAAAGCCTAGTCCCCAAATCCCAGGAAGTCGCGCAAGCTCATCGTTAATTGTGAAAACTTTTATTTCGTTTGGTCAATGAAAATTTCTAGTATATCGGGACGAGGTGGAAATTTTGGATTCTCTGTGCTTATTACGTCACTGGAATTTTTCAGTGAAATTGCAATTGCACGTATGTATCCGTCAGTGTGTTATTTTGCATAACCTTTTGTGCGCAGACTTTTTTTTAACTTTTTTTTTTGAAATTAAATTCCACGCAGTCGGAAGCTTGCGTGCAGTGAAAACAAATAATTGAAAAATTTGGTGTGTACATTTTTCACAGTTTGAGTCTCGTCGATGGAGACGGGAGATGAAAATGTAATTTTCGAAAAATTTGATTTTAACTGAAAACAACAAAAATTGTTCAATGATGTCACAGGCAGCTGCACTAGAAGTTGGAACTTTAACCTCGGTCATCAAGTTCATGTTTTACGGAGTTTTTCTTTTGGTACGAGAATTTTCACATCGCTGAAAAACGATTTACTCAGCCAGATTTCAGTTCCGTTATAATTCGTGCGATTCAGGGTCGTGATAAGGATCACGACTAACGATAAAAAATAATAAGAAAATCACAGCTTTGCATTTTTTAGAACTAAGCAAGCTTCTGGTATTCTTTTGGCTAGAATGAGCTTACGTTCAATTCCATGAAAAATCCTCAGTGTTGAACCTACTTGCGAATGCGTCGCTCGATAACCCTTTGGCAGAACTAAAGTCTTTAATCAGGACTCGTATAAAGGATCAGGTACGTGAGGGAGCGTCCGAATTGGCCATTTTGTCTTGGCCGTAGAGAAAAGTGAGGTGAATGTTCCGTGAGAATTAACCTTAAGGAAATGCCATCTAGATACTTGACTTTTTTCTTTTTCCTCGTAGAACGACAACTCGACTTGATTTTAGGTTAGGTGTCACTTTGAGAAATTCGCCAATTATCTCGCTATGTCGTAACCACACTTACGGCGGCTTTCTACTCCCTTGTAAATCTCATTTCCGTATTATACGATAGCGCTCACTAGTTTCTACAATTCCGTATGCGAAAACACTGTTCATTTCGCGAATTACAACGAGATGAAAGCATCCACGTCGGGACGAACCATAATGCCTCGAGCATTTTCAGCACCTCGTTACCAACTGGGGCGAATCATCGCTTCGTGAAATTATTATTCCGTACTGTATCATATATCAGGCTGTGTTACGGCAGCTAGTATATAATATTATATATTGTACGAACGTGTAATTCAAGACCGCAACCCTTTCTATGATTGATGATAATTATAGGCGGTATTATTCCAATACGTTTATTGTAGTCGATTTAGTTCCGTCCGTGGCCGCTAGGCGGCTAGTGATAAGGTATACATATCCCTAGTAGTATATTGAGCTTTGAAGAGCGAAGGAGTTGCAGGTTAGGTTTCTTGCTCCATTGGAAATTCTATGAGGTTGAACTTTGTGCTTCTTGTGATGGGGATGCTGGAATGGGTATGGTTGGACAGTTGGTGGATACTGGGAAATACCACAAAAGATCTACTGCCGCATCAACGTAGTTACCACGCTCTAATTCCTTCAAGAAGTCTTCGTGAAACTTTCGCGTTAACGTCGACCATATAAATAATCGTATTCACTGTGTCTAGAGTCAATTTTAAAGTAGACGTCAATACCAATCTGATTATTTTTTAGAAAATTATCATAGAAAATAGCGTAGACGCAGATAAGATTCCCAGTGACTTTCTCAAATAGCTCGAAAATTCATCTTTATAAGATAACCTTAATCTATAAGTCACTTTTGGCAATTAAAACGGCAAGAGAACTCGTCCGCCATATTTATATTTATTTTTCGTATTTTCTCTCTGACAAACGGAAGTTGTACTCACGAACCACTGCCTATCGGTCGAACATCTGGTTGCTCCAGGATTTCTGAAGGATCTCCTCCTACATTCCCAGTCAGGAATTGAACTTGGCTGAGCTCCATTACTGTTACTACGATTTCGCTTCCACAGCCACATTCACGTTGTCTCAGTTTGCAATCGAGTACATCCGCCATTCGATTGTCAACAGGTTGTTCGCGACAATTTGAATTTGACAAATTTCATTTATCTCTACGAATTCTAATTCCCAACGTCTGTTATTCTCTCAACAAGCCAACCAGTGATCAATCGTTGTCATTTATAGCAACGACAAATAGCTGTCAACGGTAAAAACAATCATCCGAACTTTTCCATTAGTCGAACCTCACTTTTCGTATCAGCCCGTCAAGCTCAATGCGTATTATTAGAACGAATGTTGCTGTTAATTAGAATGGATCACTTTTTTTTCTTTCTACCTTTTGCTCGCGTCACTGCTCAGCTGCTTTTACAAATTTACCTATTCATCCTCTCCGCGACGTGACAACTGAAACAATGACCCCGTGACAGCTGAGCGCTGTTGCTGTCATCTGGCGTGACATTCTCGAACTGCAAGATGTCCGCTTGATCAAGTGACGCTCCCGACTAGTTATACCTTCATTAGCTAACACGAATTCCTCGAGGTTCTCTCCATTTCTTTGATCCTTGTCTCATCCAAATCTTTTTCGCTCGTTTTACTACTCCTTGGAACTAATTCCAGCAGATTCTATCTGGTAAAGTCTGCTATCGCGTAAAGAGTAAATTATTGTTTTAACTGTTTTAGGATAACCGGCGCCATTATCGAGGAATGAACTAGACACATGGTTATACATATATTTGACTGAAGATGAACGATTAAGTGCAGAAGTAATTTTACGACTGTTACTCTTTAACCATTACGTAATACTGGTTGAATAATAGCTGCGTCTTGAAAGGAAGTACGTAATTAAACATTACTTCGTAAAATGGCTGACGATGTGACACACGAGGTGAATTTTTTTTTATATTGATTAATATCAGTAAACTGTCGTTACGTCGAAGTATGAAAAATTATGAATTTTTCGTCTACGTCAATCTATATCTATTACGTTATTCTTCTTTTTAAGTGATCGTGATATTAATTTCTCGCCCAACGCTCCTTCGTTTATCAAATTTATATCCTATCGTGAAGAAAAACCGATGTCTCACCTCGGGTTGGTGACTCGTGTGACGTATACGACCGTCATCGAGATTGACGTGACGTACGCGTCGGAAGTGGATACCGGAAGCGAGGGAGAATGTGAACGATGAAAAAAAAAATAGAAATTGAAGAGAAAAGTAATTATATAAAATTACCCCTCGTAAGTACTAAGTACTTTTTAAAATTTTGAGTATCGCCAAAGAAACGAGTATTAATATTTAACAATGATTTCTGACGAATATCATTATTCAAGATGTACACTTCGTGTGTGCTAACCCCAAAAATTTGGATCAGATTATTTACTTTACCGTTCAAATATTTACTATAATCAAGTAGTATGGTCCATTGTTTACTTGTGGGGTTGTGCTTATGCCCAGGGGAAGCTGTAGCCAAGTAAGGTGATATCGATCGGATTTAAAAAAAAAAGAAAAAAGCGAAGCAAGGACTTGATGTCAGGGAGGTGGTCCAGACGTCTCGGGGATGGTGAGCTGTAGTGGGTAGGGAACAGTATCCGAGTACAATATATAAAAAAAAAAAAGAACACAGGATACAGTGGGCTTCGGATGCAAATGGTAGACGGCAAAGAAGTAACCATTCAAAAGGTCTCTAGACCTAAGCGTGTCATGTCCCCAGACATGTATGCGGCAAACACGTGTATCCACAAGGGGGGTGGCTTTTTGTCCAAGACTCCTGCCACTTACCCGATACACGCGAAGCTTCTGGATTATAGGTAACTGCTGTGAGATATAGTAAATACCGCAACAGGGTTTGTCACGGCCAAGATGCCAACCCTGTATCTCTTATGGGTAGTGTATGTATATATATATATATGTATATACCAGTCTAGGGGGCATTGGAAAGCTTAGGATATCCAAATAATCTCTGGCGCTTACCAAACAAAGCATAACGTGTTCTGTACGCGTAGCTTCCAACCCCTTAACTTTATCTTCCCCGTAGCAACCCCTATGTCTTTTCACCAGACTGGATTTGCTAATGAGCTGAATTAAACGCGATGGGGTCGACGAGGAGCTTGATATTTAGTTTATGTCAGATTCTAATGGACAAGTGTTATATAACGCATGCAGATGGCGCTGCCTGCTACATTTTCTTGCTAGTCAGTTTTTACCGGTCTTCTTTTTTTACTGTGGATTTTAGTGGTTAATTGCGAAAGAAGGGGCTGAGGAGAAAAATAAAAAAGGATACATACTTGTTTTTTACCGTATTAAGTATTTGAGTGATAACCGTGGCTGGAGAGTCTGGCGCGTCGGGGTAGAAAAAAATTAGGTTAAGGCAACCGGTAATCTGTCTTGCGTTACGTCATATGTCTAATTTGACATATCGCTTATATGCATCTTTTACTGGTGTCATTTTTCGATATTTTTGAGGCTTATGACGTAATGCTGTCGTTTGGATCATATATCTGGGATCTTACGACGTGTTATTAGAGGGGAAGCTCAGAGAGGTATGATTTTATTGCGGTATTTATATCAAATTAAAATTTTTTTTAAAACTTTTTCAGATTCAACGGTAAGTACGAAGTTGAATAATTTCATACTTTTTTAGTCTTTCGAGATATAATATTCTTTTGAATGATTAATAAACCTAGGGAATAAAAATGTATTTTCTTGTACTCCTTGAGGTAAACAAGAAAATTAAAGTAGCTCGTGGGTTGCGGTTTTATTAAATTTTTTATTTCATCTTCGAATTCGCTGAACTCTAACTCGAGACTATTCGGACATGGCATTTCTGAGTATGAGTTTTTCTACGGGATAAAGAGATTCTTGTAAATCTTTTTTTTTTTCACCAAATTTAAGATACTATTGTTCGAGAAATTTTTTTTACCAAAAATTCAACGAGGAGATTTCTTTTTCAAAATCCTTAGTTTCAATTAGTTCGTGTATCTCTGACAGTCCTAACAGTTCTTTCTTATGCTTTTTAAATGCGAGTGTACACAGAGCTTCGCCGTGGCGCTAGTGTCGCTTTTAAACATGGCGGCGAATCTAACGTACCATGTGACCTAGCCTCGTATTTACGTCGCATCAAAGTGTCACGGCTAAAGTATACGCTTGAAAGTATGGCGAAATGTAATTTGATCATACATGCTTATGCATAAATTGCAGGGTTATCGTTTCTCGAGCAGACTTTGTTATGGATAATTTTCACGCGACAACTTTTCCTATTCGGGTCTTAAGCAGCAGCCACGTTGAGGTATCGAGGATTTTGGTTTTTGTTAAAACGACCTAACACAGCACAATGGCGGTTACTTTAGAAAAATATTAATTTAGGGGCAGCACGGAATTACGTGGCCAGTAAATCAGGGGTCTCTTTTGTTCGATCAGCGATACCCACCTCCTTGCGGCAAACCGTAACGCGGGTAGCGCAAACCCCTTAAACCATCCGGAATACCAAGCCAGTTTATCCCCCTTTAGTTCTTCAAAGTATAATACGACGCTGACTGTATTTAACGTAATTTTTGGCCCTTTGTAATTCATTGGTCCAGGGCCTCGCGATAAGAATCATCTCCTGCTCGTATATCAAGAGTTTCCATCCCCTGGTTTACCCTTGCCAATTTTTTATGTAAATCCTTCCCCCTTCTCCTTAACTCTGTAAAATCGATTCTGACTTTTAGTAGCACTTTCCTTTCTTAAATTACATATCTTTTGGGGGATTGACCATTGATGGTAACTGACGTTTTTGAAAATTAAATTTTTTTTTTTTTCGACAATTATTAGATTTTAGTCATACTGTAAGTATTGTAAAGTCAGGTGGATAGGAGATTGTCGTTGGGCTTAAACTGTACTTAAATTACGGTTGGGTATTAATCTATTGTCTTGAGTTGAGTCGGATTATCTGATGAATGTTATATCTCAAGCTGGCAGAGTGTAATCATCTCGTGTTAGATAATTACATCATCTGCTCGAATTATATTCATTTCAATATTCTCGGGGTTCGCGAGATTATTAACAGTCATTGCGCAATTTATTTAAATCGTCTTTTTCCTTGTTCGCGCGTGTAGAAGTAACGTGTGAATTAATATAGATATGTATAACAAGATAAAGGGTCAATTCGAGATAGAACGTTATACAATTCTGGAACGAAGAACAGTTCGATAAAAAGTGGAAATGGAATTTAAAAAAAGGTGGAAATTGAAATTTGAGGAAAGTGCAAAAAAATTATCTAATAATATATCTAATAATAGTTATTGATTAATAGGATTTTTATTTAAATCCGGCTAATCCGTGTACATATATATATACATTTCAAACATTTGGCGAAATTTGATTAACTTTGCCAAAAAAATTTCACACCCTTTACAACTAATTAGGTCAATTGGTAATGAAGCGGCGTTTTGCGAAATGGCAAAATTTTTTTTTGGAAATGCCAATAGTACTTTCTGCCATGTCTCAAAAATCAGACAGGGAGTCATAAAATTTTTGGGTAAATATTGTCAGTAGGGACGCGAATGGCTGCGAACGAAGGGACGAAGAAAAGGACGAAACTCCAATAGGCAGGGAAAGGAAAATAATAAAAAAAAAAATAGATACCGGATTCTAGACGAAGCCAATGAATTTACGACCAGTGCAGAATTCAGGGCGTTTCGCAAACGCGAATTGACGTGCAAACTGGTTTTAGTTGTGCGGCTGTAAAATTGGACGAGAAAAAATTGAAGGGTTTTGCGTGGACTATCGTAGGGGGACACGGGGGGAGAAAGAGGGGAGGAAGGGGCGACAGAAAAAAAAAAGTGTTAACTCGATCATCGACAGTTTCCATTTTTTTTGGAACTTTTTCATTTCCTCCACTCTATTTCTCACTATTTCCCTCTTTTATTTCCATTTCTGTTTCCTCTCTGCGTTAAGCGCGAATCTTTGTTATCGGTAAATCAATTTGCCAATATTGAAATAGCAATAAGAAAAAGGTAAAACGGAAATAAATCGCACTTCTCTACGTTTGCTTCGCTTCAACGAATGACGGTCAGAGTAAATATAATGTTTTAACGATATAACTATGCGTGAACAGATTCTTATATAATGCCATTCGAATACATAATATAATTTTCCATTATAATTAAAAAATTTAATAACACTCGGACGCAGCCTCTCAATCTGCTAATGGCATTTTTTCAGATCCTGAAAGCTTCGCTGCACGTATTTATCTTTGTGCCGAAATCGTCATCAGCCACGCTGAACTTGATGCCCGACTGATCGCGTGTCGTAGGTAGCAATAGTGTCAAAATTTATATACATATATATACACATATATTGTGTCGTATTTTTTAAACTGGACCCCGATATCACGAATCCGATAGCCAACTACGCCACCTTCAGCCACCCCTTTTCCTCCAGCCATGCCAGGCAGGCGACAGCCAATTCTTATTTCACCATGAATTGGGGTCGTTTTATGACCGTGAATTTAAAAATCACGTCACAATATAAATATATATATATATATATGTGTGTGTGTATATATGCTATTGAATAAACACAATAACGACCCTTTATAATTCGTTGATGGACGAAAGAAAAATGTCTGACAGGATAAAGCCAAAGGTTGCATTATACAAAATTTTCTTCTCGTCATCGTCCAGCCATTGCGTATACCTAGAATGTTGGTATATACGTACTTTATGAGGATCAATATTGCACAGTTGTATACATACGTGTATAAGAGCATGTCATACCACGGCTTATCTGGTATTTCGGCATTCATGGTGTCCGCAATGTACCTTACTTAGAAATTCTAACGACTCTGTAGTAAATTTCTGGTATATTTGAAATCGCGTGTTTTCAAATGAGTTCCAGGTTTGAGTTAGAACACAGTTATTTATTTCTCCTCATAAAAAAAGATGTACGTTAAACACAGGATAAGGACATTTTTAAATTAATTGCAACACGTTACGAACCGTTGGCAGTCACGACGCAGCATGGGCTTTGCGGTGCGTTTACACGAAAGTGAAAATCCAACTGTGACTTTTCTTCGACGAGGTTGCGTTTAATTTAAAAAAAAAAACCTAACCTCAACTTAGGGCCATGATACGAAGACGTCAGAACGAAATTTCCAGTCGCATTATTCATAACGTTACTCAATTATTATTTAAAGAGCAATTTCAACTGCTCGTCTAGTCGGAAACAGCTGCTGAATAATTCCGCCAGAGCGCGCCTAATGCGCTTGGTTCTCGTGAGCAAGGGAAGTGGCGCTGCCGTCGATCGAGGTCATTCTTAGCCGACGGACGAGTCGAGAGACAAAAATATCAGCTGTCAGAATAAACTAGTGGAGTGTTACTATAGGATCGAAAGGGACAGAGCTGCCGGGCAATTGGTTAGAGGGAAATGTACAGCGACATCGTATTGGACGTCTTATGGTCGTAGCCCTTCTTTACTATGTAGTATTACTGTACGTTGTTCGAATAGCAGATAACGAAGGGCCTTTAAAGGATAACGAAGCGACGTCGTGACGCAACATTAAGCCGCTACCACAGAGGACGCCTTACCTCGCATAACCAGTAACAGGCGTGCCGCTGCGGCAAAACTAATTCTACGACGGTCCCTTGTGTATGCGCCTTAAACTCCCTGCATCAATTTCCGCCTAGCGAATTTCCAATCCCCGCGCCATCTAGAAGAGGGTTACAGGTACCAAACCATAAGTACCGAAGTGGAGTCCCTGCGCGATACACCGAGTAATTTTCCATAGGTTGTCACACTGTGAGCGCGTATTATCTTATTTGTGACCCCCTCTATAGCCACCCCATGAAATTCTCGGTGCATATGTTGCGACGTCGAGACGCCAGCCCGGCCGTATCGTCTTCGTCCCTTAACGAGTTGTATACATTTTCGAATTAAGGGGATGAAACGTTTATAACATCCCTTGAATCGTAAATCGACTCTCGATTAATAAATGACAATTTTATTAGTATGAACAATTTTACGCTTTATTAATCACTTGGGTCTGCTATAGGTATCATACGGAGGTCTTATTTCCAGTGTAATTGAAAGAAAGATATGTATCTATATTTATTTTTATAGAGGACTATGATTGCATACAGGTCTATATATTATAACGGGGTGCCCGGCTGGGCTCGTTCCCGCTATAAGTAATTTTTATCCATAAAGCCGCCAGGGAGCACTAGAGGGCTGGGAATTTGCGAAAAAGTAGGAGTTCTCATCGGGATTCGAACCCGATACCTTCGGACTGCCAAGTCGAGTACTTACCACTGTGCTATTGAACCCACTGTCCGACCTGATAACTCCTATTTATTTATTTTTCGGTCATTCCTAAATGGTATCCCCTCCAGCTCTGTAACGCCACGTTACAATATATATATATATATATATATATATATATATATATATATATATATATATATTTTAAGTGATGTAATTTGACAGCAATAGATAACAGATGAAATATTCTGAGATTCTAGATCGATTAGACTTTATTGAAAATTTTTTTATTGTTTGCTCGATATGATTGATTTTTATTTAGGTAAGTGACGAATTCGAATTCAAAATCAAAACCATTTATTTGTATTTCAGTAGTTGTCAATATGAATGAGTTATTTCATGAAATCTAGGTACTGTTAATTTGTCATACTTGTTACTGGATAATTGAGAGTTTAATGATTATAATTATAACCGTGTAGATTATTTTTTCAATATCCGACTGATAGAACTGACAATCGCGTTTCTGATAATGTCACGTTATGAATTGATATCCGATTTGAACTTTGCGAAGAAGACAGAAACGTTGATACCAGATTGAATTGATATCCGGTACAGTTGCAAGAGCAATGTGAAAAATGTTGATCTACCAAATTGAAACTGTCGAACGTGACAGATTCTGTCTTCGACTTAGTATATACACATAGTTATGAATGTAAGCTGGGAATTCTCGAGTTTGTAGTGGGATAGGTCAGTAATCCAATTGACACCCAGGCCCATCTGACTCACAAATTAGTGAAGATTATGCCTTCTCACCTGGCATCCACTTGGCGCCATCATAGTTGGGAAATTAGTCCGGTATAATATTAAACAAGAAGGGACTCAGTCCACTAAGCGAATTTACATATTAAATGTGACTTTGGTGCAGTTCGAAGTTTGTTGAAACTACTTAGCGACAGCGCGTTTACTCTGGAATAGTTATTAGGCATTAAATAATTTATTCCTTTCTTCGATATATATATATATATATTTACCGTGAATAAACGCTACAAACACATTATTTTCGATAAATAATAATTTTTAGCAATTATTTTCATAGTTCGGACTCGAACCATTTTTTGAAGTCAGTTCAGTCGGTAACGTTGCTACCTTCCAATTTAGGCGTTATGAAGTTGCACCTTATTTTAGAATCTCGAAACGTGTTTATATCATCGATATTTCGTAAAATAATAGTTCCATTAGTGCACGAATTCCGCGACAGATTACAATGAAAATACACGAGGACTTAGAACGTAAAGGCGCGACCGTATGAATTTAACGGTAGATTCTCGCTGAAACGATTATTTGTAATTTTAGAAGAAAATCGCCATGTCGCTACATTGTGAAAATACCTTATTTATTGTCGTCATTACTCCCATCGCTGTCGTACAGTCTGATAAAGAACAGCAGGGTTTAAGCGTCGCTCTTGATGTAGTTTCTAGAAGCGATTTTCGTGTCGACAACATTATACGTTCTCTTCTCAAGCGAGCGATAAAGCCGTCCGCACTGGCTGGTGGGAAACACCAGCCCTGTCTACGGACAACGAATGGGACAGAGTTTGCGCCCTGCTGTAAAATCTAGTCGTTCACAGATTCCGGGGAACCCCCCGCTCCCACCGGTGAAGTTGGTTGGGGTCGAACTTTTACGAATGGGTGGTGACTAGTTTATTCCTGGCAGTTAAATGCCCAGGGCACGGGGATTCGGCAGAGAGAAATCATTCTCTACGGCGTGTATAGCGCGCGCTGGACTTGGCCCTCTGGCTTCGGATCGTTGAGCAACGCAGAGGGCGCCACTGTCGCTACTGCCGAAAACAAAAGAGAGATAACGCGCTCGCCGTGTCGTGTTGCTACACTGCAATCGAGATTCCGTGCTTGTCGCGAATTAAGCGGCTTACAGGAGGCTTGTAATGGAGAACGGACAGCACCGACGAATTGGCCTGAGCCGTATACGCGCAAGACTGCTCTCATTTGTCAGTTAAGGTTAGAACAATAGACTCGGAGAAGGTCAAGCGGTTGCTGATTTGACTTCGGCTGCTCTTCGGTCACTATAAAGATACTGTCGCAACATTTTATTTAACATTAAAAACACTTAAAGTCAAACTTTGAGAAATTGCTGCACGTGGAGAGCTGTCAAAAAATGATTTATTACCTTTTATCGAAAAAAAATATTTTTTTTAGTAATAAAAATCGAGTATCCGCACGGAATACCAATATTGAGTTAATGTTGACATTTCGATATTGCATTATAGTTTAATCTATTTACTTGTACATATATATTTGCATATATACGTATATACTGCGTATACCATAGGCAAGATGCGAAGATGCGAATTCGATGAACTGGAAGTATACGAAGTTTGGTCCATGTACATATAAGGGATACAGTATGGACTCGGCAGAGACTACTACCTAGATCTCGTCGAATAAAAAGGACACGGTCGAGCGATCCAATTTAATCGCGTTACCCAGTACCCGCCTTCCGTTCCAAGAGCGGAACTTTCAGGGCCGGTGAGCAAAATCCACGGTAGAGAACGGAAACATGGTAGTAGCATGATAATTCCTGCTCAAGACATGCTCGAATAATGTCACCCTGTATGTGCTGTATATACGTGTAAAAGTAGCCGAGAATGAAAAGCCGATGCGATCCGCAAGAAAGCTCCATGTGAATCTGCCTTTAGGCGAATTCTGACAATATTACGTCCCGCGGGTATTACGTGGAGTATATTTACATAGATGATGAGCGTAGATGTCATTTTTCTTACATGCTTATTGTTATATACATAGGAGATATTTTTCTTACGTATATAGAAAAAGTGCATACATATAACAGATTCATGGTAACTTTAATATTAAAAATCTTTTTCCAGTTATTCGCTCAAGAGAGATTTCGAAAATATGAGATAATGCAGTCGGGTAGTCGTGCTATTGGGGTAGAATTTTTTTTTTTTCAAAGTTTTTTTTTTCAAACTGCATACAAGATTTTTATTGTGAAAATGCAATTTTTCTTATGAAATTTTGCACTGGGTTCTCACAAAGTCATACAAAGCTCAAGGCAATGACTTTCTCGTTGTTCAGGTACGAATGGAATCGCAGGACTCGAAAGAAGAAAGTACGTTGGAAACTCTCAGAAGATTGTCCCATTGTGCGTCAAAAGGTTAAATGTGCTTTGAGAAAATGACATTTTGAAAAAAAAAAGAATTATGGCTGTACTATGATCGAACGATGTACGACCTATCGTTACTCGAGAGAAAGGTAAGATTCGGTAAGAGAAAAAGATAAGATCTGTTCAATAAGTTTCTATGGTTTCACGTATATCTATACTGTGTTCGATATTCGTGATTCGATCAAATGTTAAAAACGAAACTACAGTCTGTTCGTAATGGCTTGGGTAAGTTTTTGACAATCGTCTAGCGTATTACAGTGAATTGACTATGGTAACTTGATTTTATTTTTAAGCGTCGCTGCCACTTGAAAAATAATTAAACCGGATGCCGAGGAACGAAAAGCAATGCCGAGGAGGATTACTGAAAAATATATATAAGAAAGGACTTCAAGGATTTCATGTTTCTCGAGGAGCCTCGAGCGAAAAGACGAGCTTTTGGAATTTACGGAATCTGCAATACCGACTGAAACGAAATTGGAAACGACCAGTCGACAAATAAATTCTGAAATTCTTCAGGAATTCATCGTCCGTTCTCAAGGAGGGTCGGTCGGTAAGAAAATTATTTTCGAATTTAACAAAACCAAAATTTTACCCTACGTAACATCCGTACGGTATACCTTTCAGACAATCCATCGTCACGAGAATGACCTTCTTATCAAAAAGTTACGACCGTCCACTTCCGGAAATTGTATCCCAAGTAAGAAATTTCGTGGTCTCTGACCTTTGGATGATCAAGTAAGCACAGTTATGATAATAAAAAATTTATGTCTCAATTTCCGTGAATTTACCAGACCACGGGCATTTTACAGTCATCAGAATCTGTCACGACCACCAGGAGACATTGTTCGCCATTGTTGACGTATTTGTCGAAAAGCCGAATGTCAAAGGAATAAGGAAGAACGTGAGTTCCCGTACCTGACGATGTCGACCGAGGAGGTAAAACCTTCAGTGCGCCTTAAGAGGTTAGTGGACTGGAGAGTAAAAAAAAAAGAAAAGGAAAACTATAAAATGAATGAAAAAAAAAATAAAAGGAACTGGACGGAGAATCGAAGAAAGTTGGCAGACATTTTCTTTCATGCCAGAACGGGCAACTCCAATATTTAGAAAAGAAGAACGGCATGGCGTGGGAATAGTGGAAGGACGACGAGAAAGAGTTTCATCAGCGTCCTGGACAGTGAATATTGTGCGGAGGTAAAATTATATGTGAACCTGAATTTACGGAACACCCCGTATAGCCTATCGGGTCTGAGTTCGATTTTATAGAATGCTATCTGCATAAATGCATTGTGGCACTAGCTGTTACGCAACTCACGTTTCCATGCATTTTGCATATGTTTGACACGATGGCATCCACCGCCTCCGTTTTCCAGATATTCCAGGAGAAGAGCATCCTGATTCCTGACATTTCGTGAACCGAATGCGACCTATCGGAGATGAGATGCTGGGGGTCGGATCCAGGGTCTGGTGGGCCAGAAGCTGCTGGTAATGACGTATACCTACGTAATTGCTAGGAAATCTATGTCGAGGTCGATGATGACGTCGAGGTTCCCGAGGTCGTCGCAGAGGTTGGGTACATTAAGGTTGACGGAGTCCAAGAAGCAGATTTAGGAAGGGATAACGTTCTGGGTAACTGGATACGGAGTTGGCTCAAGGGGCGCAAGGATGCGGATGATGAAGCTGATCTCTGAGGTTGCTAATGATCCTAGTAAATGTCGATGAGGATGATGACCATGGTAGGTGGAGTGACTGATGATGAAAATAGGTAATCTTGTATTGATAGTAAAATTTTCTGCAACGAATCAAGTATCAACTTATCAAATTGCAGATCCCGGGTGATCGTCCAGCATCCTCCACTTTCTGAAGTGGCCGTGAGGTCGTTGGTTAGGACACAACGAGTCTGAGTAGTAATACAAATGGATGAAGGTCCATGCTTACCACACGATCCATAATTTCATTCCAAGTAGGGTGAGACCTATTTAATTGAGTCTAATTACGACGTTGAGGGGTTGAAAGGCGAGAGCGGTTCAACAAGTAATGTCCACACATGGACTCACATGTGGATACTGTTTCAGGAAGTGCTGAGAGGCTGCCGCGTGGGAAATACCAAGTTAGGACTGGTTGGTTTCTGATGTGGCTGAACCTTAATGGGGCCTTGACACGAAGGTGGATGATGGTCCGGAAAGGATCTTAGTAAAAACAGAAAGAGAATAATGAAGACTAACACGATAACAAAAAAAAGTTCCAAAAAAATAGAGCAAGAGAGTCGAAGATCAAGAGAATATTCCGTGGTACGGTTAGAGTGTAATTGTTGGAAAGAAAAACTGTACAAAGGTGACATAAAGCGTTGAAGAAGGGTAGTAAAGGAAATTTAAGAAAGTTAATAAGGAGGAATGAAGGCGGAATTGAAAGGGAGAAAAAATAAGTGAAGAAGAATGAAGAGAGAGAGAGAGTGCAGGAGGGAGCAAAGAAAATAAAATGGTTACTCCTTCCATTCCTATTTCAACGGACAGAATGTACATAGATACGAGCTGCAGAGACGTGGGAAGCAGCTTTTGCGCGCGAGTTTTGTATTGCATTTGTTTTACAATTCAAAGAGGGTTTTCGCGACTCTTTTAGGTATTCAGACTGCAGTGTCGACTATACCGAGCGAGTTGCAGTGCTGGCACAACGGTTAGAGGTTAGGGGGCGCTTTTTGCAAGGGATGGAGGAATAGCACGCGATGAAATAAGAAGCTGAGGATCCAAACGGCAAAAGACTGGCACAGCCAGGATGCCAGATCTTTCGGGTTTTCACGCATTTACAAACTGGCAGCACTGGAGGCACGAATGCAATTATACAAAATTCGTGAGAAAGCCCGATGAAAACGTGGCGTCGTCGCCGAAGCGTGCTGCACGAAAATTGTTGCTGGACGCCAAGAAACATGAAGCTCTCGGGACGCCGTCGACGCTCGGCGTCTGCTCGCACTGTTTAAGCGACTTAATTGAATTTGCATTTTTCACGGCAATTCCCACGGTACTTTTTGCTCATTAATTCTTATTACACTTATACCTCTGTACTCTTTTCTATTTAATTTATCCGACGTTGGATCGAAAACTATTCCTGTAAACAGAATTATTCTTAACGCTAATAGCATTAAGCTCTATAATGTATATTAAGGGCGTCGCGACGCTCAAGTCCTGTGACGTACAAAAGTGCAACGTCTAAACTTGTTACTATTGGACCTGTCAAACGAACGCACGTTCATCCAAGCGACCCTGAGCGTGAGTAAGGAGAATCGCAAGTAAAGGGGAATCCCCGAATTTCAACTAGTGTCAAACCTCGCCGAAAGACAGCGCGCGGATCGCATAAATCCGCGCGAGACTATTTGATTTATTCGCTCGTAGCTACCAGAGCGAGTTAAGATGACGGCGTTGGGTTATTACGCGATTAGAACGGGGTGGTCCAGGAACGAAGATTAATTACTTCGACGACACCTTCCTCGCCTTTTATCGTCTTGCTAATTGGATTGGAGGAAATAATCGAGCTTTCGACGATAGCGCCTCTCACCCGAGTGCGGACTAATTTTCAACCATACAGAGTAGCTAAGTGTTTTCTGGGTACCTGACTCCCTGAGATCTAGGCTTCCTGGATTCTAGGGGGTTACCCACAGGGTTCCGTTATAACTTAGTACGCTCGTATCGACGGATCTATAGGGCACTGCTTCAAACTGTAAACCAAGTCCCATCGTCTTACCAACGTTAACGTCGTTTCAGAGACCCCAGGGTAATTCGCAAGCTGCCTCGGTCCATGCAAAGACTTCAAGATGGTCGTCCAATTAATTACTACGGACAAATCACCGACTTGCAGACAAGTGCGACTAATTCGATTGGTCAGACGATTCATCCTTACCAATCGACTGCATTTCCAAACCATGAACGACCTTTTACCTTGGAACAGACAAGGCCTGATAGTACCCCAATTTGACTCTTCTCGAACCCCCTTCACCCACCCTATCTCAATTATGCCATTAGACAGCTGCTATGATACTGAGGGTATGGTACAAGTTTTCCCGCACGTGGCGATACCGTCCCTCATATCCGCCTATCGTTGTTACCTTGACAATTTAATCACTAAACTGATGATGCCTGAAGGACTCGAGACTATTATCAGAACACTGTATACAGCTACAATAAAACTTTAATATCAATATGGAAACTGATAAATTTCACAAAATGACTACAAACAAGTAGACTTTTTTCTAAAGTACTCTAAGTTAGGTTAAGTTTATGCCGGATTGAAATCGGATACTCTGACGCAATTCTTCATTTTTTTTTTCCAAGTAACGGAGATGAAAAGTACATGGGGTATGAAAGGAGGACTATGTAAGAAGAGTGAAGAGTCGAAAAGGAGTCAATGGGCGCCTGATAGAAAAGTCAGTGAGGATTCTTTTAGAGTCGAGAGGGTAACGAGGGGGGGTCGGAATAGAAGGGTGGGAGGGATACCTTCAGGGGGTTCAGTCTTCGGGGAAACTTTTTTAATTCAATTCCCTGGACCACTCGGTCCCTCCTAGCGAACTACGAGACTTCCTCTCATCAGCCATATCCAAGAGACGAGGAGGATGGGCACTGACTAACTGAATAATCGAGTGACGATGGAGGACCTGGAAAGAGAAATTTGCTTCTGGACTGTACCAGCCGAGTATACACGTTCTTTGCAGGACGCCGGGTTAGACTGCCGGTCAGGATGGGGGTCGGTCGAGGGACAGGGTCACGGAGGAAGTGTGCCGCTACTGCTTCTATCGGACCTAAGGGTTCTTATCCTGGGCTACTATATGAGAAGTATAGAAAAGACTGTCTACGCGATGTGAATGGCCTGGTGGCAAAATATTTGAACACAAGCTAAAAATGTTTGGTCTCGTTCACAAGATGGGGTAATAAAGAGTCCAGTGCCTTTCCAATAAGGCGTCGCCTTCCTTTTGGACAGAAAATTTATAGGACGCGTAGGCGCAAATGCTCATCTTATAGATGGGCCTTCCATCCTATGATCGTGCTGGGGGCGAAATAGGACGAAGGAGGTAGGAGTCTAGTGAGAGATTCGCTAGTGAATAAGATGCCACAGGGTATACGAGTATCAGGGTAGGTCTTGAGAGGGTAAAAAATACTAATTTGTATTGGCGAATGGCACCCTTGAAGTCGAGGGTTGAAAATCTGTACGAGTGGATCTGCAGCAAACTTCCGGTTAGGGTACGGAAAGGGTTTCCTCTTTGGAAGAGAAAAAAAAAACGAAGAGAACGTACCCTCGGTCACTAGAAACTCGAGTTTCATTGACGATTAAAGGCGGATCCGTTTGTTCCTACGGATCTGGCCAAGGAGCAAGCTCAGAGTGAGGAGGTAAGAAGGCACCCCCTCGGACGCCGTCTTCGTGGTAGGTAAGGGTAATGGATGTGCCAAGTAGCTTTCGAGTATGATTAATCAGACGGATGAGAAAGTTTCTACGGCTAGGGAGGAACTTTTTAAATTTCAAACGACCGATTCGTCAATGCCCCAGGTACTACGTCGACCATCCCCTGGGAGAGGGTACAGGTTATCCATAAAGGTTAGGACTTGACCAATGCGTGCGGTGGGGTCGGGATAGGCACTAAGGGATATTTTTTATATAAATGGAAGAACCATCAGGTGGACTCCAATGCTTATGAGGATTCACGTTCTCTTATCAGGAAGGTTCTAGCGAATTCTGGAACATTTTGGAAATCGTCTTTCACTCTACCAATCCCCGGTACTGGGTAACGTAATAGACCATGCCAACCTCAGGAGCGAATATCCCTGCTTGTGATCCTGTAGGTGTCGACCGATCGACATTCCTGCGGCTTCACTCGGCACCTCCAAAGGAACCTCCAGGCGGTGGCCAAGGCGGTCTGGAATTGTAGTTTCCGGATCTAGCGTTAATCACGCGCCCTCAGGAATGTCCGACCGCAAAACGACAATTTAGCTGCGGTGAGTTCAGACGATATAACCACCGGGTCTGTCTAGCTTATATGCACCGGAGGATCCTGGCAGTCCGTTTTTTTTTGCATTTTTGCAATCCGTATCGGCTCGATATCTCGAACCATTCGCCATTTGTAACGATTAAAGACGAACGCGTATCGTGTTTGTGAAAGATCACTGGTATTTCTTGGTTATTCCATGCGTTCGATTGGCCATCATTTTTAAACGGTTCGTCCGATTTTTAGAAATAATATGCGTGTCTTTCTCTTACCCGTGTAAGTGTCCATAAGACTGTCTCTCTCGCACTCCCGGAAAATACAAAAATCTTAGGCAATCCCGAATTTCTTATCTGAATTTACTGTATATCTGCATAGTATGTTGCTAAAAATTGTAGTACCTACATATATTTTATATTGTAATGTTAATATTTAACCAAAATTTTTGTTTCAGATTGTACCTTAATACTTTTTATGTTATACATATATATGTATACACACACGCTTGAATTCGGCTAAGTCGAAATCGATTGGATGATATCGTAAATGAGACTGGCGCCGATTCTCACACCTGTCATCATTCCCAGAAGGTGATATAGAGCGGCAGGAGGGGGGTTCACAAGGTATCACGAGGGGTCGATATTTACCATTGAACTTCTCCGTGTGGAATTGCCCGTCAATTAAAGCTTAATTGAGGCATTTCGACGGAGACGCGCGTTTTCGTTTATTCAAGTGGCACGACTGGTCTGTGAAGGGACGACGAAATGTGACGCTAAGGGGTGGATCTGAGGGAATTGGATTCATCGCCCACATTTCGTGAAGGACCTGGTACTCGTTCTTGTCCAACTGTCGGTTTGAATGTCGGTATTTATATTCACTGTCGAAATTGAATTGTCCGACCATTAAAACTAAATTGAGAATTCTTCCATAGACGGTTTTATGACATTATTTTTTAGGCGACTTTATGCCAACCTGGATATACCCTAGGGGTGGTACTTCCGCTGGTATAAAAAAGGTCGGCTGCTGTAAGGGTAGTTTTGTAGCTATGAATCGGATCAACGATCAAGTTAGGGTTGAAGAGAGTCGCATATAGTACTGCCCTAAAATAAAGAGACAAAAATAGGACAAAATGGATATATTGAAATCTATGAATAAAACGGTTTTTTGTTTTACTAAATAAAAAGAAAATCCTTGGTACGTGGTTTTTCGCAAAATCACCGGAATATATGGTAAAAGCGTAATTATACATGTATATATTCTAACATAAATTTTATGCAAAGCCACGCAGGTGCTTGATGTGGATTTGATTAATTTTGATATGTTGTAAAAAAAATATTCTTTACTCCTGGAATTGAATGTAACTCGTAAAAAAAAATAGATTAAGGAACGCTAACATTAACTCGTTTGATTCTGGAGTGTAGAGGGCGCGTCAGTCGCGGTCCGTGAACAGAATGAGATACACGTGTACCTATATGTGTATATATATATATTAGTGTAGTATATACCCGAGGGAATTTACATGAACGCTGACCAGAAAAAATAACAATCGCACGACCCCCCAAACGAGCATTTGGGAAATAAAAATAAAATTTAGCCCGACGAAAGCTAACGGACTGCTGAGTTTAACCGTCGAACGTGAAAATTAAGCGGCGCACTGCCACTGCCATTGGTCGCCACGGCCCAGCCGTGGCGCTAGCATCGTACTACAGTTTCGTGACAGCCGGACGAAACTGTTTCCAACAGAAACAATTGTATGCCGATATTTCTGGGGAGCTCGGAGCCAGTTCATCCTGATGAAGACTGGGAGCGAGAGTTTTGTACTACTGTCGGCTATTCGAATTGGTGGTTTGGATGGGAATCTCTTGTTTCTATAAAGGTATGGAATAATAATGAATAAAAATTGAATGTGAAGGAGGAAGGTGTTATTAGAAGTTGAGAAGTTTGGAAATTTACGAGGCGACATTGAGTAAGATGGCGTAGCAAGTTTCTTGAGATAAATGAGGAAATATAAGTTACCCAAGGAGTAATCGCAGTGCGACGTAAATAACGTTAATTGGAATTAATGAATAAAATAATTTGTGCGCCGAGGAAAAAAAGTGGCTGAAGAAAAATTTGAATGAGGAAGGAAAACTGAATAACTATAATTTCATGAAAATGGAGCGAGGCAAATGAATCGGATGGAACGTAAAGGTGCCCTCACAAGAACTGGGTCTTCGATTGGTATGACAGCGCCACTGTTGGATGGTGTCTGGACCACTATCGGCGTTTGATTTTTTTCTACTGCCGTCAACAAGATACGAGTCGGTCAATTGGACTGTAGATCAAGATAAATCGAGATAACCTTATCTTCTCAAAAAGCAGTGTGAAAAATTTGAAGAAAATAAAGTAATTTTGACCAAGGTCAGTTTGCACAAGTATCTTTAGTCAAAATAGCTAATTTAAGTCGCTATTCGTAGGATTGCCAGGATGTCAACTGTCAAGAGTAAGCAGAGTTAATTGCGTACCTGGAGCCTCTTTAAAGCCAGATTTATAGAGGTCATTAGGTGGTAGATAAGCGAGAATTTGTTAAGACAAAATGATCTGGCAAATGACAAATCGTCCTTTACTTCGAATCATATAACAAGTAAACGTATGAAATTCCTAGATTTTCGTGTTCGTAAATCACTGAAAAAAGTACCTAATGCGAGCAAACAATACGGGTCTGAGCAATGAGTGATAATAGGATCAAGATTGTATTGACTATTGACCATGAATCAAATGGGACCGACATTCAGGAAATTGGACTAAAGTGAAAGTCAGAAAAAGTTGTGCAGACTCAACGGCCAAGAGAAGTTCTAATAGACAATTTCCTTCGAACGTGATTACTTATATCCGTCCAGAGACGTAGTACGCTTTAGATTGGTTAATTGAATTTTCAGGTTAGGTTGGGTCAGGAGTGATCCTAGTAGCCATAAAAAAGCTAAAACTCGCGACGACTGATTAGTTGTTTAATAAAAATCGGGGGGGCCTCCTTTATATTGTAACCCATAAGAGCATGGCCTCTGTAAAAAAGACATTGATTTTGTGCTTCAGCTGTCGAATAATTGAGCGAACGGACAATTCGTGATATACAATTTCGGTAGGTTTACGAGCCCTGTTTCTTTTTATACGTTCAAAGCCCTTAAGCTCCGTTCACAATTGGCAGGCGGTGTACGTACGTCGGTTCTCCCCACAACTCCTTCGGTTCTATTTACGATCAGTCTGAGTAAAAGCCGTAAAGGAACTCCCATCGGTGAAAATGGATTGGCTATACAGATGGAAAGAAAATCGACGAGAAATTTCGAGTGTGATCGAAATCGGTGTTCGTTTTCGAAAATAGGGTACCAGCACGATTCGATACGCCGATAGAGCTTAGACAGGAATAAGGAAAAAAAAAAAATACTTTTTCAAAATATTTTTCCTCGTATTATCACGTGTATTGGGCGGATTCCAATTTCCTACATATAGTCACAATGGGGTTTGGAAATGAGGACGAAGTCCTCCTACCCAAGAACCTTAGGATTGTTGACTTCTAAAAAAAATCCTTCCTATTTGTAGTTGAAAACTTAACCTACCCCATCTACGCCACTGGCTCACCTTGGCTCTACTCCTGAATTTATATATTCCATATATTTGAATCTCGACGAGGAACGCGAAACCTGCGGGCTCTTCCTCGGGGCGCGCAAATTAATGACGGCGTCTTGATTCTTCTCTCAAAAAAGCTGCGCGTGCTCGAGCGGATCCATTATGCCTGCCATTATGGATTCCGCCATGTTTTTTCTCAATTTTTACCAAGAAGACGTTTTGAGGTTAGGAATATTACTGCGAAAGAAAATCTACGAGGTTCAAGCACATTATTATATGTAATGAAATTTTTCGAGAAATAATATTTTGCGTGATTGGACGCCTGGTCACGTGATTCGGGTTACCCCAACGACAGCCGAGATGGCGCTGTCTGTATCCTTGAGGTTAACGTGAGAAAGTATGACCGTGAAAATCAGGAACTTGGTTCTTTGAACGAGCTCGGGAAAATTTGGTAACTCTAATATTACTGACGATTCTCGTTCGCTTCGGGTAATAAAGCTGAGATTAATGTGACCCCGTCAAATTTGTAGCGTACAATGACAAAGCTCGCCCGGCTGAACGGAACCGGAAGTATTCGTGGATTCCGGTCGAAATTAAATGGATTTTTTTTTCCCCGCTAGAACCATGAAAAGCCAACCCATCGACCAATTGGAATCTGTCGTATATATAAGACACGCGTTATATATATACCATACCCTATTGGACTCAGAGTGAATGAGCTTGCACGGAACTTTATTATTCCCTATAAATGTATGTTCTAGGTAATTTATTTAATTCATTTCAACCTCGTTGCACGAGAAATAATAACCAGCTTAAAATTTAATTCCGAGATTATTCTAGACACAGTACTTTTTCGGGGATAACCCGGTACAAGGAGCTCTCGTCAGCCCCCGAGATACTTATCTCGCGAACTGGGTCAATTAGAGTCTAGGCCGCGAAAACCACCCCCGGGCCACGCCCGCTTTTAGGGAGCCGGTACCTGCCTAAAAAAAATATATAAGAGAACCGGAACACTGGGTTGAATCCATTTTCCGTGCTCTCGCATCATTGGGGGGATGCTGCCTGTACCTTTGTGGATGTAGCGAGTAGCCTCCTTTCGGCGGCCCCCGTCAAGTGAACGATGTTAATGGGTTTTATTTTGAAATAATACCTCAACACTCAGGTCCCTAAGATCCGATATGATCCCGAACTGAGTCGATCCTACGAGGGGACTTCTTTATAAGGTAGATCAATAGCGAGAAGTCCTCTCAGTGGCACCCTTGTTATTTTCATCCCCAAAAGCTACTCACCCCCAGCTAAAGCCTATTAAGTGTCCTCTAAAGCCACCAAACCGGAAGTGTCACAAGGTGAGAAAGGGTTGCTGGAAGACCCAGAGGGAGAAAGAGCCAAACGGACGGACAAAGAGCCTATACAAAATGGCGAGACTGCCGAGAGCAGCCAAAGCACCGGATTGCATTAATTCAATTAAAGTGCACGAGCCCGAATGCATTAATCACACTTTTCACCCCCTTTGCACCGTTATACGAGCTAGCAAAAGTCTTGTCAATCAATTCACACGGAACCCATCCATCAGTCTGACAAATGCATTTCGCACGTGATAACAATAACATTTTCAGTAACCATATAGACGTCCCCGAGTGACGTTCGGGACGTCTTTGAGACGTCTTTAAAATGCAACCCCCACCGGTACTGAAGTACGTGTTCCACGGGAGCACAGGGAAAGTTATTGCTGCTAAGTTTGTACCACTGGGGTATCTAAACTTGGGTAGCGAGGTACGTGAGGAAGGAATAACGTTTCGAACCTGTAAAAAAAGTGACTGGACTTTCGAATACAATACGTTCGTAATAACTTTTACTTTGTTTACGTCCGGCCCCCACTCGTACGTCATATCCCGTTTGATTCGACGTTAATGACGCTGCCAGAGGCTCGTGTGACGGAACCGAAGTCGAGCATCGATCGTCAGTTCGAAATGCAGGCGTGGCTCTTAACCAGCTCAGAATCAGAAGCATTTGCGGTGCTAATTGAAGGGCATCCCCTGTGTGTCGCCAGCGAGGGGTGTTTGTCGTCTTAATTATGAGTGGGGTGTCGTTAGTAGTGTTTTCGTGGCTAAGCCAGCTTTTATCTGCGGACTAATTTATTATGCTAATTACTTCCCCAAGTGCGTCTCTCAGGAGGGAGGGTTACGAGGTGGGAGAGGGATGGATGCCGAGGATGGGAGAATGTGCAGTCTGTTAGGTGGGGGTAAGAGGGGAAGTATGTAGGATATACCGTAGTATGACCAGGCACGTATAAAATAGGTGTGTATATATATATATATATATATATATATATAATGGTGTAGAAAAAAAAATGGTAGAAAGAAACTGGCGGACAGATAAAGAAAGGGGATGAAAAAAAGATGGCCGTTTGCAGTAGGAAGCGATGGGGAAGAGAATGAAAGAGAAGAAAGGTGAAAGAGACTCGGGGGGGGGGGG
>NW_014332893.1:858131-873254 GCF_000341935.2 Cephus cinctus | reverse complement strand
GGGGGGGGGGGAGAGAGAAGGGGAGGACGGTGGGTTCTCTTGCGTGGATACTTTTGGCCCGATGTGAATTTTGTTTTTCATCAGGGCCGTATCTGCCTCTTGGGAATTGCGGGGCCCCTTTATTTCAGCGAATAAATGCCCTGCGGATCTCTATGGAACGGACGGTTGTCTCTTTCTCTGTTATGTTGGCGGTATGGATATTGACTTTCTTTTTTTTTTTATTGAACCAGACGGCAATATGATTCTCTTTACAATCCACTGCGTCGCGTTGCGTAGGTCGTTACGAGAGGGTGACAGATTTTTGTTTTACTTTGATTGGTACATTTGGGCGATTTTAATGAGAACCTGAGAGCGACAAAAGAGAAGGCGAAATACGAGGGACTTGACGTAAATAAGTGTTAAAAGTAGAAAGGTGGATCCGCATGGTTCGCAGCGTGGCCCTAAAAATCGATTGGAAAGTCGGGCTAAGCGCTTTCCATATAAAATACAAACTTTTCTGTCGCCGGCATAGAAACATTTTTCACGAAGTTCGCGTGCATTAGGAATATCGACGGCTGAAAGGGCGTCGCTCGCGCGAGATATTGTTATTTCGCGGGTGAAAATCGTCTGAAATCTAAAGGCGATACAAGAACGACGGTTTCTGTGAGTTTACGTGAAAACTAAGCAAAAGGCTTGAGAAAAAAATCGGTAATTAATTAGACATTAGGGAGGACGAGGTAAATTTATATACAGGCGTACCGACGTCTTTCTGATACCTCGTTCGTTCGGCTCGCCGCTTCGGCTTATCGCGTTATTTAACGCGGCTGGCGTATTATCCTTCGATAGTCGCGCGTTGAGGATCAGGCTTGCGCGATGCACGAGTGCATAAGGCGATTAAGGTCGAACGCGCCACGATATCCTTTCAAGGGTTGGTGGCGAAAAATGACCAGGATATCGGAAAGCAATAATAATTGTCCATTATAAATGCCATCCTCATCGGTGAAAATTCTTAGCTCGCAATTAGTTTCGTTATCGTCGAACGAACTGAAGTTGTGATATCGCCTTAAAGGCCGGATTATCGTAGCCGTGACGTAACCCGTAGGAATTTTCAAAACATCAAAGTCAGAGACAAGACGGAAATTCGTAGAAGCGAAGTCGTTGCCGTGTCAAAGTAGCGTGTCTATTATCGGAGTTTCTTATAGCTGACTGGCATGAACCTTTACGACGTCAAGCGTCGCGACGTCCGGTACCTGCAATGACGTTGCTAACGACGCCATTATGCGACACTGTAACATCGACGCCCTCGACCAATTATATATTGTCAAATTCTCTCATAGGCTTCACAGTCAGTCGCATTTATTTATAATTCACGTAGCTGATCGCCTTAAGCCCCGTTCACATATGACGACAAAGAAACGATCGCGACGACGACGAGCATTGATACAAACGCAAATAAAGTATCGAGAGAGATTGTAAAGCAGCATCATTATTTTTTTTTTAGTACGGACAATCAAATTTTCAATTACGTTCAATCCCTCGTCGCCGTCGTGGAAACGGGACCTTAGTGTCCGTCATTAACGCCGAGTTTTACCGGTCATTAACCACCATTACCCGAGCGGCCAGAACGTCAGATGCGGTCATCGGGAAAAGAGTTCATTGAATAAGCTTTTCAACTTTAAAGTTCATATTATTTGCTGAGCTTTGAAAAGTTTAAGTCGCGCGCTCATGAAAGGGACAAAACTTTTAGTATGAAAAAAAAAAAAAAAAAAATTCGAAATTATTTCACATTAAAAAATAAGGTGGAAAAAAATTTTTTTACAAAATTTTTTTTTTAACCACAATCCACCAGTGTCACGGACTAACCGTTAAAAACTCACTCGTCCATCATCGTATAACTTCGTGTCCAATCGTCCCTGGCTATCCTTCCTAACGAGAGGTTATGTTCACTATTTTCGTACGGCAACGCTGTCGCTTCGCACTCGGCAGTGACGAGGGAACACGCGTATAAAGCCGACAAGGGTTGCCATTTTTTTAATACCCTTTTTCCTCCCCCTTTCATCCCTCCGCGGGACAATGAAAAACGTAGAGCTGCCGCGTGCGACTAAGTAAAATCTCAAGTTAGCCGTTTCGGAATCGTCGCGCCATTCATTGTTCCAACGAAGCTTCCTTTTTTTCCCGTCCAGAGGAAAGACGCCGTGTCGCACCGGACGCTACCCATTTCTCCACGTCTAACGGGTAGACGGAATTTCTTTCGAAAATCTATCGACTACGATTATTCAGCGACGCGGACGATATCTAACTATATATATGTATTGCGGTGCGAACGTTACAGCTACCCTGGACTCTCTTTTTTCTTTTTTTTCCCACAACCCCTATTATCTTGACTGTCTGACTGTAAGGGTGTAATACCACTGCTACGTTATAAATACCCTTCACGGATCCGGGTAGGTTCTTTATTATTATTATTTTTTATAGTACCTTTGCTACTCTCATTTATCGTATCTGGAATTCAATTTTTCTCACTTTAGGTAAACCCGACTGGCGTTGACGAACATCGAGTTTACATCACCCTTTGAGATTGGTTTTAATAAAACGAACCGGAAGCGACGATACGCGCATGCGCAATTAAAAAATTATTTCGACGACCAATAACATAATTTAAATACACGCGTTCAGCGGAACGACTGTTGCATTACGAAAATTTGCGTGGCTGTCACTTTTTTTTTTTTTTTTTTAAATCGATCAAATTTTTCAAACGCAATTTTTCACTGTACTCTTATAATCGTTTTAATCTATTTTATGTCCACCGTCAATGTACACGTTACCGCGGTACGTCAATTGCAGAAAAACAATGTGAAACCCTGACGTGTATCCCGTTCACTAAATTCTACAGTCACTATACCAGTGCAAGGGATATGACGGGTGTCGAAAAAGTAACGTTATAAAGAGGTACAAATAAAATGAAAAATTAATGAAATAATCATTACGCTATGAACTCGTGATAAGATCCCAACGGGTCGCAGGTAATAAATGAGTCGTTTAGAGTGAATTTGAAACTTTCATAGATAACCCTACCTGCTGTACCCTTGTCCGGTACCTACAGTAACGTACTAGGCAACAG
Source organism: Cephus cinctus (assembly GCF_000341935.2). Classification (NCBI taxonomy): domain Eukaryota; kingdom Metazoa; phylum Arthropoda; class Insecta; order Hymenoptera; family Cephidae; genus Cephus; species Cephus cinctus. The sequence continues at coordinate 870,154 of NW_014332893.1, read as the reverse complement.
ATAACACCGTGTTAAAGATTAAGCTGAGAATGACCGTCGACCCTCTTTAAAGAGATTCAACTATTTGGCTGACATGGAAAATCCTGTTACTACTGCCAGTAGTAAGCTGGCCATATCGGGTCAGCCAATCCCGGAGATATGCGAAGAGATAACGTAGCAAGTGGAAACGGCCAGAGGATTTTACGACGGTAGCAATGAGAGAGAAACGGCGTCCGTTGAAAGTGACGCATTTTCCCGTTTGAAATTGCCGGGCAATCGGCGTAAATCGTAGAGAATCGTTGTAAATCTTCGAGTCCGAGGGTTATCTAGGTGAAACGTCATAGCGACTATTTTTGATGGAAATAAAATTGCTCTCCTCCCCCCTCGTCCCCCCCCCCTTTTGGATATCCACCCTACTTCTGTTCGATCCTCTCAAAGAGGGACGTAACCGGATCAGTTAGTCGCGAGAATATCGAATAAAGATGAGGGATATCCGGGTGAGAGAGTGGAGAGATTCCCTTGCCGATGCCTCCAAAGATTCCCAGGAGATTACTGGGATATCCTGAGAAAAAAAAAATCTTGACACGTCACCAAGGAAAGGTCAAGATGACTTTCGGGAAAGTTATACGGGCTATCGCCACTTCCGCTTTGATCGACCGATCGCGAGGATCCGTTTCTTGATGTCAGTGATTTATCATTTTTTTTTTTTCTATTGTACAGTTAAATAAAAATATTTTCTACTTTGCTGTACTTTAAGGGAATTTTTGAAAAAAAAATCTTGAGTTTTGCAGCATGCGTACTCGGCATGTATTCACACAGAGGTGAGAAGTAGGAAGGTGGATGAGGGTTGATGTACGAGATAGGCTTGTATGTCGGTAATAAGAATTGATCGGAATCTTGAATGAGGGTTCGAGTCCGAACTGTCGAAGAGTCCCAAAGCGTCGAAGGGTTGGAAAAATGATTCTCGGGTTCAAGTGATACTTGAACAAGTGGGGGGAGAATGGAGGAGGAGCGAGTGTACTTGAAAGTTGGCACTCGTGGTGAAGGTGTGCTGCTAAGGGAGGTCTGATATACGTTGCGACTGACATCAGGCAATGCATCAGGGATGTGGCAAGTCGAAGGCAGGGTCTGCGGAACGGACGGTGTGAAGTGAGCTTAAGGTGTGGATGAAGTGAGGATGGTTCGATTCGTGCACGTGGCACTTGACGAGTGAGGCCTAAAGAGAGGCACTGAGGAACAAGGGAATTTCTAAGGGGGCGAGCGCGAAGGAGAGAGGGTGAAGGGGAGAGAGACAGGGAGTATTTCCTAGAAGGGAAAGACCCTTTGTATATCAGTAGATAAAGGGAAGTGTTACTCAGCCGTAATCTACCAATCAGGCCTAGGATTGCATCTGCATTTCGAGGGGTCTATTACTCATTGATTAACGTACAAAGAAGACCCCCCAACCAATCATCCCTTTAAAACCTTCTAGAAGCTTTTCTATTCCTACAGTTTAACAGCAAGAAATCGGACTCTACTGATTTTCAAATACATATATACTTGGGTATACATATCACTGCTCATCCAGTATCCGCGGATTCGGTGTAAACTGTAAAATTGACATTTAAAGAAATCCTACCTTTGAGCACCTTCAAAACTTCTTATCAGCCTTAAACCATCGAGTTGTCCTGGTACAAAGTCCACGAGGACAAATCACCGTGATCATCCTACAGGATACCAACACAACCCTCGGTATATCTCTCAAAAAACGACACTTCACAATATCATAAAAGTGCTATGCCCCACTTGGATGAACATTCCTGAGAACACCACAAAATAGGATCACTGGGTACTACCGGACAATACCAAGTATCACAAGGCACCGGAAGTATCCTGGCTCGTGGGACTGAACTCTTCACTTGGTCAAGTCTTCCGCGGACCTACCGGTGCATCGCAAAAAGAAAATTTCATAAAGTTCCGGAAGCAGAGTCAAAATGACGTCGATGAATCTATCGTAAATCCCGAACGTTCTCCAGTGACGTCACCGGTGTACCACGTGACGATATACAAGGACGACCACGTCTCCGACCGTACGTCCCGACGTGTACCGTTTGCCCGGTGGTACCTGATTGGGACGTACCGGGGTACTGCCGGGGAGTCGCGGCTTGTTTTTGCAGCAATGCCCCGGTCGGTTGGCAGAGCCGCCGTAGACGGCGGTTGCGTCGCGACGGCGCAACGCGGTCCAGGTCGTCCCCTCACCACGGCCTCTGCCTTCGGCACCTCAACCTCCAGCACTTCCAGTACCGCCAACCTCTACCTCAACCCTGCTGAACCTTCCCACCGTTTGCCCACCCTCCTACCCTTTGGCGTCGTTCCTGCGTCCCGGATCGATCTGCGTCCGTCCATCGGTCCGACGTTCCGTCCGTCGTGACGTACGTACTACGTACACACTTAGGTATCGCCTAAAGTATCTAGGTACACTGCTATCGTTTAAGTAACAAGGCGTCGGGACGCCTTTGACGGCGCAAGAAATAGTTCTCTACCTCCGTAATGCTGTCTGACTACGTATCTCTTGCACTACTAGAACTGTCCCCGCTGCCACTTCGCTCAAGTCGGCTGAACTAGGGAATCCCAGAAGGAGACTTTTTTGTCACTTAACTTTCACTCTCGATCAATAGAAATTACACGGCTTTCACCAATCCTTCACTTTCACTTTCATCTACCGACCCACACGGCGTATCGTCTTCTTCGCGTACCCACTCAACATATTCATCCGTAACGAGGGACATGGTAATGACTCCCTGAAATAATGATAATTATTATCGACCACTGGAAAGCGTCAAGAGCTTATTCTACCACCTGCCGTTAAAACTGAAGACTCCTGCTCCGTTTGGATCCTCCGGCTGAGTACACAGACGAGGACCTGCGTGTTTAACGGTTCGTTAAGCCAACCACGAAGAAATCGTGGGAGTATCCGATATCGGACGAGGAATCGTTAATTTGCTGTATGAATTTATGTTTCCCTTTTTTTTTGGCAAAAGGGTGTAATTTTTGAAAAAAAAAAATTTTCCTCTCCTAAATTCATATGGTCCTAAAGTCTCGGGTCGTTCGCTGTAATCCTTTTCGTAAATTGAGAGATTTTGTACTTTGATTTTCGAACGTCTCTTTACCAACTAAGCTCTTTCCCAAGGTACATATAATGATCCTGCAAGACAAATAGTATGGATCGTGGTACCTTCTGAGTTTGTTTTACGTTCAGTAAATTCTCTTGGTGAGTTCGGTACTTCGGGCTTTGGGTATTCCGAGTACTTTGAGCACTACGTGTAGTCTTAGAACTACCGGTACTTCGTTCGAGCTAAGAAATTCTTCGGTTACCCGAAGGATATGCCGAGAGACTGTTCCAATTGTTTTCGGCTCGTTGGGCAAATTTTGTATATACGCTGCTGTAGCTATATACCGTCGGAATCTTCGATTTTGTAAATTACGATGAAATTATTGAGGGGGGGTTGAAATTTATCGGAGGTTATAGCATCAGCGCGACCTTGACCTTATATTACGAATATCTTTTGAAAAGAATCACCGTGTTTCTATATACTTTGAGTTTTTGGCTTTTATAAAGTTCTGCGCGAGGTTTCCTAGGGGGAGGGTTGGACATAGGGGGTGAGAATATAGTTATCAACGAGCCACGTTAAACTTTTCATATAGGCTTAAACTTTTTTATTTTCATCCCTTATCTGCTTACATGGGGATGAACTGCCTGAAAGTTTTTTTTCTTGTATCGACAGAGAGAGGGAAATCGGGGGGGGGGATGAAAAAGTAAAAAGGGGGTGAATGATGAGTATAGATATAAGTGGTGGATACACAAAAGCAACCCTTAGATATTCTACAGATTTTCAGATTTATCATAAAAAAAGAGGGTACCGGGGCAATCCTAGGGGATGAAGGAAATTTGATTATGGCATTATGTATAAAGAATCTTGTGTATCGTGTGACCTCTGACCTGCGGTACCAGTTATGCCCATGAAGGATACGCGTTGTCTACAAGAAATACAGAAACCACCCCCGGGACAGGACTCCGAAATGGAAGCGAAGGGGTTCTAATGGTATATCGATACAACCCCTATAAGATGAAAAAAAAAAGGTGCCTACCTTAGGAAACCATGAAAATTGCAGGCCATAAGGGTTCATCGAAGATAAAAAATGGAAGAAAAAAAAAAAGGATCGACAAATCCAAGTAATTTTTATTCTCGCAGACCGTACGATATAAAGGGTGTCTCCTTGGTCCGCGAGTAGAATCGGTTACACGAAATCGCAATATAACGCGTTTAGCCCTACTCTTCTTCGGGGACCGAAAGAAAAGGGCTTGGAAAGTGCCCAGTCGATTCTACAGGTCCGTTAAGAGAGGGGTTGATATCAATATCCGTAAGGAAGGGCGGCTCTTGTTCGACGAAGAATTCCAATGGGCGATGAATTTGGAGTGGGGCGGGGGTGGTTTTCAGTATCGATAAAGAATGGAAAATAGGGGGTGGAATTGAAATGAGAAAAATTTTTTCCTTTCATTCACTACGATTCGCCGGCTGCCTCGCGCGTCCCATTCTCTATTACCCCGATAAGGGTGAGTCAAGTGCAACAAAGGGGGTTGCGGGTAAATTTAAAAGGCAAAGCAAATGCAGATCTGACGACGGCCTACGCCGCATGCAACTGACAGCCAGAGACTTGGCCCCGCCCGTAGAACGTTAAGTGCAGTACGGTTGTCCAGCTTGAAGGGGTCGCCGGCTGAGGTTGCTCGGTACGACCCGAGCTAATGGGCTTGAATTCAGCGACCTTGGTCGACCCGGCCAGTTTTCAAATTGCAAACGTTTCGCTTGGAGACGGTGATTACGCTCGAGGATTATCGTCGCTCCAGACTGTACCTACTGGAAGTCACCCTTCCACGTTTTCCCAGCCACTCCACTTCTCACCGTCTGTATCAGCCTTGTTATATAGGTGTGCAGGGGTGTATATATATGTATATGTATATATATATATATAGTCATCTCTCTCTAGCCACTAGAGTTGGCGATCCCATTGGTCCTTGAACGCGAATATACACACTCCCAAACAGAAGCCGCGAATGCATACGCCCTTATTGCGATCCCGATAACTCGAACGTGCTGGTTTATAACGGGTGGCCTACAAATAATTCAAGACAATACGACAAACTAGCCCGATCGATCACCATTTACGTTCGTGACAATTAACTCGAGCTGCTCTTATCGGTAGATACGTAATAAAGATTTCCTTCTTTTTTTTTTTCAAACATTTTTTTTTTTACCTACAGGGTGTTTAAGATTTCTTGGAACTTTCTCAAAATAAGAAACTCGTGCAAACTTTGTTTTCACGGGCTGATGACTTCTTTTTTTTTTCCCCCCTCGTTTTTCGTGACACGAAAAAAACAAATGGCTGAAAATTCGCTTGCCGTGAATTGGTTCTTGGGGACCATTTGTTTACTTGGAATTGACTTTTGCGCCTTCGGCAAGTCTGTTCGCCATTGTTGGACCTTTATTAACAGACGGAAGGTGAATATACTGGCTACCCTATGTTTTGTATGTGGATTATATATGTATATATATCGACGATCTACCCTCTCCATCCTACTACGCCAATCGTATACATATGTATAGCCAAACCCACCCAAGTATTCACCTTCGGCTTCTCCCTTTAAACGGATTTAACATTTTGCTCTTCTTATTCCACGCGATTTGCCACTCCTTTTATTCCTACCCTTAGCACAGATCGTAACGGGCTCCGCGGCCGCGGAAATTTATAACGGGTGTAACATTTGTACCTGACTGTTTAGAAAATTACACACGCTTACCGAATTCGATTTAACTGTGTCGCGGGATAATTCGAAAATTTGTTAATTCATCAAATTCAATTATCAATGATTGTACTTGTTTTTGGGGATTTTCAAAATTTTCACTATTTTTTTTTTTTTTTCTTATACCACAATTTCATATATTTACTTCTATTTCTTTCGTATACACGATACGCGTATACATATTTTTACACGTATCCATAGCTCCAAGCTCTTTAGCTTAGTGAACCAAGAAAAAGGACAAATCGCCACGCTACGATACGCACACGCGAATTCGTCGTTTCCCAAGTAAAATTGGGCCACTCTCCAGACTGGATGGACGTAAGAGAAAAGAGAAAGGTGAAAGTTGTATGAAAGAAGCCGCAACAATTTTTATTTTTCACCTTTTTCTTGAATCGAGCAAAAGCTTCGTTACACGTGAACAGTTGCTATATAGTTACTCGGTAATGGGGAAACGGAGTTAGAGAATATATATATATATATATATGTATATATATGCTATATGGAGCTACAGAGCTAAGAATAAAAACTGCTAGATTTGAACTTGCTTCGTATCGAACCGGAAGTTTGCTGATCGACAAGTCCCTAGATTACGGCGGAAGTCGTTGAAAGTCACGAGGATTCTATTAAGTCAGTGAGAAGTTTGCCCCGCGCAAGGATCGATAGGCTGTTAAATTTTCCGCGAATTCTATTTCAGCCAAGAAAAATCTATGGTGTGAATAATTTTGTAGAAAGAAAGAAAAAAAAGTTATAAAATAACATATTACTTCCGGTATGATTATCATTTGTTTGTACAAGCACGTTTTATTTTTCGTTCACGCGAATGCGCGTTGCGCAGTTGTGCGACCCAGTTTCGAAATGAAATTTTGAACGAAAACGGGATTCATAATAGGAAACGGACGCTTTGGTTGCTGGTTCTTGATACAGGTTATGTTCGTTATAACTGGAGGCTTCGGTGCCTGTTATATCGCGCTCGTAGCTTTCGTGTATTATTTGTTCGATCGAAGAAGGGGACGCCCGTGAGCAGTAAAGACGACGGGATGTGATTCTGGCTTAATGGCCGCCCCGAGGCTTATACGAAGGGTTGCTGCGTGCCGCGAGTCCCTGATTCCTTCCTGTTCGCTATTTTCATGGGTTTAACGCGTTTTTCCTGTTGTCTTTTGTATTTTCTTACATATTTTTTTTCTACGTATCAAATTAAACGAGGTTGTGCTTAAGGCTTCAACGAAACGGTCCATTCGTCAGAGGTTAACTTTTTTTTTTAACAAAATCATCGCCATGACGGAAATGATTACTGGCAATGTTCAAATTGTATATCGACAAGGACAAGAATCTCAGGAAGTCCAAAAAGTGCTTCCCTGTCACTTGTAAACGCGGAATTACGTTGAGAGAGACGTTCGAATTTTTTTGAATTTTTCCCGCCATAAGCTTCGTGTATTCACGGTTGGTCTTTCGAGCAAGTTATTGACGTCATGACGGACTGATTAAGTTATGAGGGTCTTTTCGAACGTGTGTCGTTCATCGAATTTTCTGTGCGTTTTGATAATTGATAAATAAATATTGAGGTTTGAGGGTTTGATAAAAATTATTTTTGAAAATTTGTTTTTGCTATTCCCGTTAATCAACGAATTAATTATTCGGGGCGTTGATCGCGTTCATTTGAACCAAGTCAAGTGTTTATTGTTCTTACGGGCGAACCAGGTGGCAGCACTTATACCCCATATGTCGTTTTACTTGCGCTCAACGTCTTATTTGATTTCTCCACCGCAGGGGTTTATGTGGTTGATGGTGTAGCTTGGCGCAAAGGGTTCAAGGGACGGGTAAGGGATGATCGTCAGGGTGGCGCGCAGAGTTCACTCAATGCTACCAGTGCGACCCAGTGGAAACTGTACTTTAACGAGGGTTCAAATTCGCCGAGATTCGGGACAGTTTAGGCTGAATAAAGTATATGGGGTCTGGATAGGTTCCAGGTATGCTCTTGGGGGACTGGGTCGTGATCAGGATTTGATCCCAGGTCGAGATCTGTTTAAATTAGCATGGACGATCGTTAAGGTATATAATTAGTTTCCCAAACTGCCGCTGGCGCTGGCGTTCTACGTAAACGATCATGTATATAGGTGAAACGATGTCTGAGACTGCATAGATTTTTCCGTGTGGCCTTCTAGAAGCTTCTACCTTAAGAAGTGAGGGCCTTAACGTTCTCGAGCATACAAAGTTGTATTGCCGTAAAACGATTTTAGGCTTTTATTAAATTCTGTTATGCATAAGGATATGGACGATTTCGTACTTGTATGTAATTTTGTAATTTTTAATTTTTTTTTTTTTTTTTCAAAAATCCCGCATCCATAACTGTCACGGTTTTAATACGAGACCGAACTTATTATCGCGTTTTTTCGATAATATTTTTTTTCTGAAAAACTTGAACGACCACATTTTGAAGCCTGATACTTAATCACTAAAATCGACCGAGTCCGTTGCATATTTTATATTTCAGATCTCAAGATGACTAACACGTAAAATCTGTGAATGAAACTGACGGCAAGTCATTCCATATGCGTATGTGGTAATATTTTATTTTAACTGACAATTAATCGTTAAAAAATCCGTGACCGAGCTTCAATTTTTTTAAACACGATACTATCCCATGCAATTGCAGTCTGATTAAAAATTATCAATTTCCGAACACTATCGTCTTACGCTCGGAATACCTTAAGAGGAACGAAGCCTCGTTGGATTTGACACTCGACTAACTTCAGGACGATAATAAGAAGCAGTCTGTACAAGTGGTTGTTCGAACGAGTGTTAAGAGATAAGGACCGGAGATCCATGATTTTTTTAACTCATGAATTCTGCCCTGTCCTTTGTACTTTCCATTTGAATCTCAAATTGGATTTTCGCTCAACACAAATTGTACCAAAATTTCGCAGCATCTGACTTGATAAATATTTCAAGGACCTTTTTCGGTCTTACGTAGAAGGATAACGCGTCGCGACGCCTTTGTACCTTTTGTCGTACACTCGTAAATGTGGGAAAATTGTAAATTCTCAGACTCCAAAATTTTTTCAATTTCTTTTACCCACGCAAAATCATTTCCTAAACGTCGCTGACACGTGCTGCGGTTGCTATGGAAACCAATTCCAAAAATTGTTGTGCAATAGGGGATACTTGACTCGAGGACTGCAAAACAAAAATCCGAGACAATTGTTTCATAAATAAAAATTGAAAATAAGACGACGTCATTGTTCGTTCTCACTGCGCTATTGTAGTCGAGCGACAAGGCAAGCTGATTCGCAAGGAAGGGGCTATGTGAGAAAAAAGTGGAAAAATTAAAAATTAAAAAAAAAACGTCACCTCACAAAGTATGCAATAAGGGTAGACAGGATTAGCGAAGAGTGAACGTCAAGAATCATTAAGAGGATTCGCCCTAAAGAATCCTCGGGAAACCCCTCCGGCGCGCTTTATTAAGGACCAAGATTCATTAAGAGAACATTGCAGCAGCCTTAGTAACAACGCCGTAAGCAAAAACAATATTGCCGCGACGTTGCACTCGATCCTGGATAAAATATTATCTGTTTGACTTAAATATTTTTCATATAGATACAAATTATTTCAATAAAAATATTCCCATTTTTTTTTTTAAATTCTTCACGATCTCGTAAACTCAACTTCATAAATAATTGCACTGTACAAAGATTATATGTATCGTCATTATATTATGAAATATATATATATATACATAATACCCAGGAAGACCTTAGTGGAACAAGTAGATGGCGCTGCGATCATAGAAATGACGTGAACGCGTCAACCGACAACTTTCTCCAAATAGGGATAGGTGTTTGTCCGTAGGAACCACAATAGACTACTTACTAGAGGATGGATGCAAATATATTCAAGCATATATATATATATATACATATACGTATGTCTACACACAAGGTATGATAATGCGTCGACTGAGCGATGAGAATGGGCGAATTACGTATATAGCGTCAAACGTGCCGTATAGCGACGGTACGCGTAACGTAGTAAATTTCCAATAGGCCGAAAACCCGGGAGTTTAAATAACGTCCTTTCGCGTGAACGCGGCCAGTATAGAAAACCAGTTATGCAATCGTCTAGCCTATGAGCGTTGGTACGTTTGACAGATCGAAGTAACTATACATAAGGGTGAATAGAAAAAAAAAGTATTTTTTTCAAGGGATGTTTTTCTTTTAATTTTTGGAAACTCCCCATTAGCCCACCTTACCTTATGGCTGTTACCCGTATAATTTTTCATCTTCCTCCCTCGTTTAGCCCCAATGGTGCGAACAGTCGCGCCCGTCCAGCCATCATCCCTTATAATCTGATCGATCAAGTAGAGCAGCGTGGGATGATTATGGCTGGCCATCAGAAGATGCGTGAACCCTTACCGGATTATTATCCCTCAGTGGTTTTGTCGGTGGGTCCTTTTACTCAAGGACATGACCCTCTGGCACGGTCCTCGGACTGCTCCCGGTGGGACAGGGCGGGGGGTCGGTAGGGGTTGCGATCAAAATTCATTCAACGAGCTAACCACCCCTAATTGCCGGACGTTTTCTTCCCTTGGCGGTACTCTTTGCGCGACAAACTTTCTCTTAATTACGGTGGCGTTGTAGGGGTTGTTTCCGAGGACGAAAAATTTTTTTTTTTGGGTCCATGACAAAAATAGGACTTTTCAATTAACGTAATTGCAGGATTTCGGTGTTCATTCCAATATTCGGCTAATGGCAGTCGGACGGGAGATAATTATTTTTAGAATTATTTTTCGTCGCGTGACGTAAGCGAAATCTCCGCGTGGGGATTTTTTTTTCGAAAATTCTGCATCACTTTTTTTTTAATTTTTTTTTTGTTTTTTGCTTCATTGGTCCAATGACTAAAATTTTTTTTTTTTTCGAATTCAATTCGTCATTTATCAGGCCCACCCGTTAGCTACGGACCTTGTAAACATTTTCGCGGCGTGTTCGCATAACAAATGTTATCACGCGTATCTTTTATGGTCACGCAGGCAGATGGGACAAATGCGCGTTAACTTTTGCCGTTGACCATGGACGAGTTCGATTGTTTGCTTTAATTAATCGATTAATTAATATTCTCACGGCCGAGCAGACTCGTTAGCTAAAGCTCGATGCAGCGAATGCCTTGTTGCGGTCTTTCGGAATGATTCGCCAAGCAAATTGCTCGTATATGATTATCGTTTGCGTTTACTCCTTTTTATTCGTATACGGGGATATTTGCAAAGACTAACAGTTTCGCAATGGGTTTCGGGTAACGGTTCGATACGTGGTAAATATCTGTGGGGCGTAAAAAAATTTTTTTAAATGGTTAACACACACACGATATCGCTATGAACTATGAGGGACGTAATTTCCTGTCCTTTTTCCTCGCTATTACATTCATATACTTTTGACTCTCTCTGTCTCTCACCCACAAATTCATATACGCCACGAACTACCCTCAACGTAACGGGACAGAAATTTCTAAAAATCAAAAAACAAAGACTTCGCAAGACTTTTCCCTTTTAATTCCAAGGTTGACTTTGTGAAAAAATCAATCTCAGATTTTTTTCGAAATTTTCACTCTTCAAGCGCTGCGCGACCCATTGGGACCAATGACGTAGGTCTGACTCGTCTGCGCTGTGTCGTGCATCCAAAATGCCACATGACAGTATATACGTATATATTTTTATGTAAGAGTCAAAAAAATTTTCAAACCCCAAATTCCGCGTAGCGCCCTTAAGTCAGATATCTGACAAAAATATATATATATAAAATTGCGAATTTTATTTTTTTTTTTTTATTTTAAAACGAAAAAGTTTTTATACAAAAAAGTACAATACAGTACGAGATAGCATAGGAATGTAATAGAAACAAAGGTGTGCATAAGGCATCTGAAAATCGAAGTAATAAGGGTGGAATAACCCTTTCGCCCTTATTACCGTTGATAATGACGAGGGGCTCCTCCGTTAAGCCAGGATGCCGCGCGACAGAAAAATTCTCGCGCGCACCTGTTTCGAACAGTTTCGCTTTAATTATCGCGAGGAGTTGACACGGCATGTATACCAACCTAAGCGCAATCAAGTACGGCGGAACCCGTTTGCGCTCGGGTGAACGTGAGTTCCGGGACGAAAGAACAAAGAAATAGCGGAGAGTAGACGGGACAAAAAAAGGTAGAGTAGTTTGAGGGGAGT
>NW_014332893.1:838797-857848 GCF_000341935.2 Cephus cinctus | reverse complement strand
AGAATATATTATTTTTTCAAACTACCATCTTTTTTTTTCTTCCCTATTATTTTATTCAAGTTTCTCAACCCTCCCGGCGAGAACATGCCCGGCTTTTAATCCGGCATTATTTGTGCCTCGGCTTGTACAGTATCGACGTGATAGATGGTAAATGAAACAGGCGCACTCGTCGATCAAAATTCACCCCACCCGGTATGCTCGATTTAATGCCCGATATCCGACATGCTTCCCACTCACCCCTTGAACCCCTATCCAAATTTCACCCCAACCACCTTTCGAATATAGTATCGCCGTTATCGCAACGATGACCTCATTAGAGTGTTGTTATGACAGCCATTCTTTTACGTGGCGAATCCTGACGTGCTCAAAAAACGGTAAACCGATTTTATTGACAGTTTTGATTTTTTTTTTTTTTTTTCATTCGATGAATAATTTTTATTATTCTCATTATTATTATTATTTTCATTATTATTATTTCGTTATCTTAATCAAACGGAACAGATTGATTCGTTTAATTGGTCGTATTAGTTAATTTATAAAATCTGCAATTTATTCGATTCTTCTTGTTATCATTGAGTAGTCTCTCCCCTTGAAGTCGTCAATTATCAAAATTACCTTCCTTCATTCAAATTGACTGTTACATTTCACCTTTAGCCCCATTCACATCAATTTTGTATTGTAACTTTCCCCCTGATACTTTTATTGAACTTTTAATCAACCATGTTTAATTATTTCTAAACAAAATTTACCGCTACATTTATTTTTTCTTCTTGTGTCCTCTAACCTGACACTTTATCGCGCAACCACCATTATTGATACAAGCATAACTTAAAAGGTCCTGAAAGAAGATTAATTTTAATTTCCTTTTTTCGAAATTATTCCTTCGCCCCCCCTTCACTACCACTCCAGGGTGGGGGGTGATTACTCCTATTACCTCATTTCGGTAACAATACAAAATTTCTTCGAATGCTCAATTTGCAATTGAACCGTACACAACATTCGCAGACTCAGGGCAAAGCATAGTTTCGATCGACGCTTCATAGAGATTTAAATAGGCCGTTAAAGGCGCCTTTAAATATTTCATGAGAATAATTAGCGAGATAAACTTCGGCGTCGTATTACGGAACACCGCCATAACCTATAAGTGTCCTTTACGGCTAGTTTGAAACTGCTGATAGTGCTTTAAACGGATCCTTTGTCCTGAATGGGGATAATAACTTCCCCGTTCCAAGTAATGGCTCACTGCTACCAACTACCAACGTAAAATTCAAAGTAAGAAACCAGCACGGTATATCCAAAGGAGTAACAACTTCGAAATCCTTGGGAATCCCCGATTATTCGATCGAGAAGTTCGTGGCTATTCCGATAGGGGCGCTTATAGCGGCGCTGGCACGCATTTACAGTCACCGATTCGGCTCTTTCGACCGTAAATACATAATGTATCCACACATCTACATACGTTTACAAGATCGAATAAGCACACTACGTCCTGGAAGGTTGTCAGCTATTATATTTGCATTTAACATGCGAACGCGGTTTCGAGTACTTATTTACCGTCAATCAAGAAAACGCGTACGACGTGGCAAAGAGAATTGCGGAGATAAAATTTACATGTCAAATTAATTTGCTTGGAATTTTTTTTTCGAAATTCAATTATTCGACAGTCACCCGGATAGCATTGAAAAATGAATTTTTTCTTACGCCTTATCGAATTCTTGGGATTCGATGCAATTGGCATTTTCTTATCTTGGGCATTTTCTTTTCTTTATCTATCTTCAAGAAAATGGGACACCTGTCAATTTACACGCACGACAGTTTGAAAATCGCTTATCCCAGTGTGCAGCGGATCAGGAAAATTTTTCAAATTAAAAAAATTCCCTCACGTTTCCTGCCACTTTTTTGTATACAGTTGTCCAATGCAATTTTACAATTATACGATATACAATTTTTATTCACAAAAAAAAAAACCACACCGAAACACGTCCCAATCGATTTCGTAACTTGGGATTGGCAGAGTAGAAAAAAAAGTGCCTTGAAATACAAAAATTATTCAAAATAATCCACACGATAATTGCGCGTCCTAATTGCACAGCCAATTACGTAAAACGTACGATTTATCACGAGCGACGAATTAAAGGCGATGATCGTAAAGTAGTAACTGATCAATAAATCGTAATAAGTTCCGACGCGAAATATACAAAGTCCCAAGAAAATAAGAACATGGCGACGTAAAGCAGCGCCCAGCGGCAACCTCGAGAACTAGCGTCGAACTCGTTGCATAATAAACTTACGAAGATAATTAAAAAGTCAATCATCCATCGCATACAGAATAGTTTTAATCCCATCAAGTTTTTAAAGTTGGCACTACCGACCCACTGCCCTCCAGCTATTTCCATAAACTAGGTAATTGAATATTCCCGGGTTAATTAAATCGATCACGGATTAATTACCGCCGGTTTAGCCTACTTTGATTTTCACATACACGTCGATGCGTTTGTTCCATCCACCTCCAAAAGACACCCAATTCACATTTCCCCTCTCTGTCTTCTCGTTATCATCCTCTTATCAAGCGAATCCGTTTCCACGTAATTGCAGTCCCGTTATTTCGTTCGGTAATTTCGCGCATACCGAGAGACAACGTCAACGGGAAATAAAATTGGTAATATATAAATAATTATAAATTTCCAAAATAATAATATAATTTCATTCGAAAACTATTTACTTCGATATATTTCATATATTGGCATATGTGAAATATTTTTAATATATATATATATTATATGGCATATAGTACATAGCAGATACATTATGTATATTTAACATGACAGAGATACGTAAGAAACAGGAGTCGGAATGATAACACTTGCATAAATGGAGAACTGGGTGAAAACAATAACATCCCCGAATCAATATTGTTAATACGCCCTGCGCGGAACAACAATGCACGTAATATTGAATTTCCATGAGACGGTTATTCCAATTTCGTAACGATTTCCATGACGTAACTTTACTTATTGCCAAAAGCACTCTCAAACGGATTATGTATTCCGTGACACAAAGGGTAGGTACCCTGAAAGGTTGTGAATGGTGGGTTGCTTACGAGTAATTTCTGTGGCAGATAATCAATTTGGAAAAAAAAATATGTTTGACACATTTGAAAATATTTTTCAAAGGATTTCATCGCGTCATTAAAATCGAGGGTAGTCCGTTATTATTTTGATTTACGATACATTTATAATTAATTTATTTGCCACGAAAACATTAATCTCCGCAAAATTTTGTATTCGTGATGGTGACGTAAAATTTTTCAAAATTTATCACCAATTTCCTGTCAACCCTAATACTCGAACTATACGCCAACTATTAACATTATAAATAGTTGGGGATGGTGATTGTATATCCATACGTGGAATTTTGGTTAGAGGGATGATACAGTGCTTAATACGTCTTATAGTTACGTATTTAGTTCACGTCAAAGTTTCTGACTCTAGCTTGTCGAGTGGATATTAGAATAGTTACTCCAGAAAGAGAGGTAGACAACACGACATAGTCAAGGAGCAAGACTGAGAAGCAATGAAAAATAAATAAAAGCAATTCAAAACTTCCCGCGCAGCATTAAAGCAAGAAACTAACGTGCAGTATTGTTTTTTTATAGCCGCTACAAAAATTCGCTTACGGCCGGTAGATTATCTCCGTAGAATTTGCCCACGTAGAGAGTAACAGCTAAAACGTTAATTACCAAAGAAATTAAGAAATGTGTATAAAAAAAAAAGAAAAGGGTCAGAAATTGTTCACAGTTTCGTGAGTCTAAATTAGAGCCACGGGCTTTGACTGCCGTAATTGATATTTGGGGAATCGGATAATTTTGGGAATTCGTTGCCCGAGTTAAAAGTTGGAACTTAAACGAAAACGAGTAAAAAAAGTTTTATTGATAACAATGATTACTTCTACACTATTGAAATTGGAACTGTTATCGTGATAAATACGAAGGGCACCAGGACGAAGTTAGTAGTTCGACTGTCACCATAGTGCAACTTAACTCGTTTCTCTACAAATCCGTCTGACGTGCCGAATTTATGCCGTGTCAGACCTTAATTGATTTTTAATTTCCTTCTTGCTTTGATAAATAAATCAATCCTCGTTTGACAATTAAATTGTTTTCAACTCGTTATAGAATTTCTTAATGGTTCAAACGTAGCGTCTGCCGTAAGAATTGATGCTTCGAATGTTACGATACCTTAGCTTGACGATCCGACAACGGACACGAGTTCGCGACTCAAGTTCACCCAAGTTTTCGTAACTCGATAACGAGTCCACGTTGGTTTAGCAAGTTTAACGAAACTTGTCCGAGATTGGCAAAACTTCGAAGCGTTTAACCGCCGCTGAGTTTTGCCCTATTTAATTTGTACGGTTAAACGCCAGATCGCGCCACGCTTGGAGCACTGTCGGTAATGTAGAATTGTAGAATAACGAATACCGTACAAATGACGCGCCACGACGGTAAATCGGTATAAAATCTAATTAGATAAGACAGCACGAAATAAAGTTTCGCGTATAAAAGAATTACACGAGACACTATCTAAATGCTATATTATAATATTAAACGTATAGATAGCGTTTACTGATGATAAATATCGATGATAATAATTCCATAAATTATCGTTAAAAAATATTTAATCGAAAGTCGATGAATCGATATCGATAAGCATCCAACAATTTTAAATATCAACGATAAATTCACGGTTTGTTAATTTCTTTATATTCAAAATCCAATCTCTCCCCTTTAAGAAGACTGAAGGATGCGCACTCTTGCTTAAAATACCTTAATTCTCAACGGGACGCTCCTTGATCAAATCGAACGTCTAACGACTGCGTTAAAAAAAAAAAGCTTTTCTCATTAACGAGACTGAATTCATTAACGAAAAGCTGTTTAACGCAAATTCAAAGACTGAATATAATTTTAGTTGTGACCGAGCTTATTAAAAAAGAAGAAACCTTAAAAAATTTAAATCAATCGCATAAAATAATTAATCAAACGTTAAACGTGATTCCGCCTTCAAGATCCAGATGTCGCATAGATCGCATCACTTTTTTTCCCAATTTCTCATTCTTCCTTACATTTCATCAGTGGAAATAGCTGAAGGCACTTTTCCAGTGCAATTCCGTTATTCCGCTTGATCAAGACTTTTGAACTTCCCGCCACTAACAAGGTCAAATAACAAAGGCTACGCCACGTTGCACCGTGCAAGAATATTATCTTTGCTTCATGACAATTCACAAAAAAAACCGTTAAACGACCAATAACGGCCAAGTACGCCAAATGGTATCCTAGCATAAAAATAATAAAAATTAATACGTAACTTTCATTAAGGTTAAGTGCACTGACGTAACCGGAAGCTCTTCTTGTCCGACGATAATAATAATAATTACCATAAAAATGACTTCACGTTAAATAAAACCAAGCAAGTCTTCCTCGGTTGAATTTAAGTTACAACTGCGACGTCATTCCTCGGACGTCGTTATAGTTGTGTTATGACGTCACGGCATACTTCCGTGTATACCGATAACAGTAGCTGTACTGTATAGTAGATGGTAACGTTAAACCCTAAATGACAAATCTAGCTCGTCAAATTGCAAAGCAATATTCAAATTGATCCGTGTTGACAAACTGATTTACATATTGCCCAGTCAGGATTCAATCACTTGGCCAACAATTGGTATCGATCGAGATTACAAGGCGTTAGTCCCTTGTAAAGTGAATATTCGTAGACAAGTAGAAACGTACATACGATTTTATGGTAAAATGACTGTCAGTCGTAAATGATCGAATTATATATCCTATTACAAGAGGTTAGGTTAGGTTAGGCAATAATTAGATATAAGCTCGGATAAATTATTTGGAATACTTTAAAGCAGTCAATATATACATTTTTAAGGTTCCAATGATACACAGGAATTAATATTCGCTGAGTTTTCAAATTTTTTTTACGATTTATAAATAATAACTATTTATTTTTTTTAACTTCATCTCCCATGTCAGCACTGACTTCAGACTGCGGCGGTTGAATTAATATTATTTTATAGGACTACGTGGAATAGATTTACCCTGGATTATTGACTGTCGAAGCTTAAATCGACGTTTTGGCCAAATGCAAGAGTATGCACTACGAGAATGCACCGGAATGCACTTTTCTTGTAATCGTGAAACCGAGTGAGATGGTGAACGTAGCAGAACGAATCGGAGCTTCAAAATCGAAATCCCTCCACCAATTAATACATCGGGAGTCCTCACCGAAGCTGGATCAGCTGATCCGCGAAGGCCGAGAACTGCATCCAGGGTACACTCGGGTGGGCACTGCACTATAGCACAACACTGCACCTCCGAAACGCGCGCAGAAAATCGGTAGGATTTTCTGGATATCGCGAGAGCAACGGGAACTACACGAGCGAGAACTTTGTATACCGTATAGGAAACGCGGGTTGAAAAAGTGTAAACAAACAGCCCGGGAGCGCGAGGCAGCTCGAGGCAGCCCGATCGGCGTCCCGAGACAGACTGCTTTGAAGCGGTCGATTGACAATAGTCAAATTCGGGAACTGATCGTTCCGATTGGTCGAGATCCTTATAGCCGATAACTCTTATCCTCTCCCTCGATT
Source organism: Cephus cinctus (assembly GCF_000341935.2). Taxonomy (NCBI): domain Eukaryota; kingdom Metazoa; phylum Arthropoda; class Insecta; order Hymenoptera; family Cephidae; genus Cephus; species Cephus cinctus. The sequence continues at coordinate 851,194 of NW_014332893.1, read as the reverse complement.
CGTCCCTTTGAACCAAATCGAGAGCGTTCCTTAGCGAATCGGTACGTAACTACCGGAGATCCTCCACGGCCGCTTCCCCAGGGCACCGGGCGACATCTGGGCACCGCGTCCTGAACCCGGGTCAGGGTGCTCCTCCCCTGGCCTTAACCGTACATATGACACGCATATATCAACATGGCATTTATTCATTTCTGCCGACTATAGCCCTTTTACCAGAATTCAAATAAATACACTCGACTACGTATACAATAGAAAATCATGTGACGTTTATTCGCCATACGTATAGGCACCGTCGCATAATTTAATTGTCGCACGTTTCGCACCAGCCCAAAGGATTACCAAGCTGTCGTTAGCGAGTTGCCTTGCAATGAATTTCCCATGACGCCGTTCCTGCAGTTTCTGGGCTTCTCGGGTAATGTCGAATTCACAGGAGATTGTCTATACGTTTTCAAGGATGCTTAAGGGTCTCTCCACAATGTCGCTACGAAATGCATGGGAAATTGCACTTACGTGTGAAATAGTGCCGAATGGGCTTTCGGGTGTATTTGAAATGCGATTAATACAAATGGTCGTCCGATTGCGTATTTATACAAGTGGCGCCAATTTCAAATTGCCTCAGACGCTTCTCTTGTTTTACATTATCGACGTAGTTATTATACCGGCGCCGTTTGCTCTTCTCGATAGTTTCGCGCTATACCCATTTATATGGAGAATATGGAATATTGGTATTGTGCCAATTTCGAAAATTCAACTTTACCAACTTAATTTACCCTTTTTAATGCACCCTGCTTATCTCGTGCAATGAGTCTTGTTGCTTCAATTTATGACGCAAGTTAAAAATAATATAAAAGTTCTTCGCTTCTTGTTGCGCTTTGGTGCGCTTATCAATAAATTTATTAATATTTTTTCTGGTAATTCATTACTTTAATGAAACGCTGTACGCTAAGATAATTGTGTAATTTTTGATATAGAAATTATATTAAATTATAAATTTATCGTGAATATACATATTTTGTATATTAGTTCGTTGCACGTTATTGTAATCTTGTGTTAATCAAAAAAAAAAATTAATTATATAGTAGATTAATATTTTCTTTTTTTTTAGCAAAAATTTGTATTATTGCCCGTGAAAAATTGTCCCTTATATTTTCCTGTATTTAATATCGGAGGTAGAATGTTATATTTAAAAACGCCGTCGTATTGGATGTCGTACTTATTTTCCTATTTACTTTATTTCGTATTATTAAAATTTAATAAAAAAAAATATTTTTTTATTTTTAAAAAAATATTTAATATTTTTTTGCCGCACCGTGATTCGTACTCGAAATTTCCTTAAACGTGAATTTATAAGAATCTTTAGTGGAATCGGATAACAAAAAGCGAAATCACTAGATATTTCATATTTTCTCGGATATTTTATCTTGCTGATATTTTATGCACTTTAAAGATATATTGAAAAAGTGATTTGCAAAACGTTAATTACGTCATTTTTAGAGCTTCTGTCGCAAAAATAACTTTAATTATCGTTATTCAGCTATATGACCATATACAGAACGAAATAATACACGAAAATGTAACGTCCAGCGCGATATATTTGATGGGCTCGCAGAGATAATGAAAGAGGCGAACAAATATTGAAATATTAAAATTTCAATAAAAAGTTCATCAGAACACGTCGAAAGCGGATTTTCGCTTTAATTAATCAGGACAAAATCGTGATTATTATGTACGATTTATTATTTAATATAATAATAATGGCAGACTTTGTGCAATGTAAAAAGCCGAGCTTTGAGGTAAACACACTGAAAATGTGAAATTTCCATGTTCGTCAGTGCTAGTAAAATACACGAGGAAGCGGAGTGACGTTACTGACGAGAATAACAATGCCGAGTTTCCACATAAGAATCCGTAGCAATAAAATAAATGAAACGTCAAATACAAAATAAAAGCAATAACAACGTTTCACAGTCACCGCATACGAATTTTCCATAAAAAAGAAAAAAAAAGAAAATCCAAATTCTCCTAGAAATCAATGAAACCTAAGTACTTTTATGCTTGAATTTACTTATAAAAAAAAGCGATAATCGATCCAAACTAATTACGAAAAACTTCAAACGTTCAAAAAACTCGATAAAAACGACGTAAAAGTCATAAAAAATCTTCTAAAATCCACATTTTTAATATTTCTTTAATCAACGACCGATTCGCCTGATTCCAAAAAAATTATCCCCCATTTCAATAATAACAATATCCAATTGCAAGTCGAGCACCAAACAATCATGAATATTCGGATTATCATCAGCAGTTGGCAGCTTAATCACGTAAAGTCATTATTTACCGAACATTTCGAGAACCGAGCAAAATCAATTCAATCAGCGAGTCAGCCAATAGCGCAATAACTGGCGAATGAGCCTAAATGAAAAACCGAGCCGAAGTCCCGAAGTAAATATATACATATATATACGGTAACAGAACTCCTCCCCTCCCTCCCCACATGGATAACAAATCAAGTGAAATCAGCTGCGATTCGTTCGCGGTTACCGTGACCATTTTCAAGGCAAAAAATGCGAAAATTCAGAAGGTCCAATTCGTACCCAGTGCTACCATCCAAGAACTTGTTATCGGCAGCATAGAAAACCACTGGTGTCCTTGATTCACAAAAAAAAAAATTCAACCCTCACTCCTACGCTACATATATCAATAAAATATAAAAATATTTTATCTCAGCACTTACCAGAGATGAGATCGATATTACGTATATACGTTCCCTTACGTCATCCTCCGTTTGACCTCCTTAACGTGAGCTCCGATTTCGTATGCAAGACACAGTGCATCAACACGATGCACCAACGAGATTTGCAGGTCCTGCATGGGATTGGTCAGGTATACCGATACCTAATTTCACGACATTATCTCCCTGCGACACGCCACTACGAGATAATGCTCAAGAGGAGATGGTCCATAGGTGTTACTACTGTTGTAATGTAACTGGTAGCATAGAGACTGAGAGATACTCGTGCTCCCTCCAAGCAGGAGGAATTAGCTGGGTAATCTCTGCTTTCCAAGCTGGCATTCGACCTGGACATATCCCCAGTACGGGTGGCATACCAAAATTATCATAGTTTTGCATAACAAGGATCGAACCAAGAATACCGATGGACCAGATGCTTTTTGACGATATAAAAATTTTGAAAAATTGCCCGTCTTTGTTTCGAGTTATACGAAACAGGTGGATATAATAATAATGAATTTGATGGTAAGTCAAAAATTTTGAATTTTTTTTTTACAACATAAACATGTACGTAATGATAAAGGAGAGGGGTGGATGAGAAGATGACGCGATGATTGATAATATATTTTGACACGGGTTCTATGGTCTACAGTCAGTCTAACTGGTTGTCTATCTTCCGCGATTTTACTATATTTTTTTCGGTTTTCTGAAAACGCTGCAAGACGTCGCTGCCCCTTGAGCACTTGTGTGGGTGGTAATGGTCCCATGTGTCGATGGGGAAGTCGGAGGGCTAGTCCGTTGGCTCTGGGCAAAGTAGCTGCTTTTGCTCGTGTCCCTGGGTTAGCTTCACTTGAAGTAGCATCGGTTCTTTTGATTAGTCTCTGTCGGATACGAGAGACTTCCGCGTTTAACTGCGTCTTTCTTGTCGCCCGATCCAGCTTCCTTTCGTTCCCAAACTTTTTTCCCCGAATCCCGGACGCTGAAGTCTCTGGTTTTTTTCCTCAATCCCCAAAACACGGTCCTCCGGTGGACCTTGGAGTGGTCGCAGCTCCTTTGTGGAGACGTAGGACCTCACGAAAATGGACGGGTAGGGTCCCACTTCGGAAAATTCTTTCCTCCCTTCTTCATTCCTTTTCCAACTTCGAAGCTCCTTTCCTCTATTATCTTCAACGTTTTCTTTCTTCCCGGATCATCCAACCAATCATCAGAAGCCTAACTTTAAACACTTGCACTACAACTGGAACTATAACTTTCACCTGCATTCTACTCGCAGGCACATGAGAGCTTCGTAAATTAATAATTTATTTATCGTCAATTAATTCCCGTGGTATTCTCAATGTCAGGTTTTCAGTATCTTTAACTCTATATGACTTATTGGTACAATAAATCCGGCTACCGGCTGCTCAATTATGATATGGAACAGTATAACGGAGTACTATATTTGGAATACATTGGAATTTCAAGAGAATAACCATTCAGGGAATTTCATTTCAATGCTGTGGAACATTTGGGTTTCTAACCATTGGGTTTCTACCTTTATGCATATATAGTACATTCTGCATATCAGAACCGCGCGGCACAGATTACACGGACATGTCTAGTCTACATATTTCAATACTTTTTGTCAGAGGAATTCACAGCACTCCCATACAGTGTACATTAGCATAGTTGTTTTCACGTATTTTTTTTTTTGGAGAAATCACAAATTTTCATTCCTCAACGGGATATATTAAGAAAGTTCCAATCACTCGAATCTATATTGTTACAGAAATAAAATTTAAATACATAAATACTCTTAGTTCACCGCACGGCGTATACGAGCAGGACGCCATTAATGACGCCTGTTACATGACTTGCGTCGCATTGGCTGTACAGCCGGTTGCCTGTAGCCGGCGCGAGACTCGATCGAGTCTCTTGATTGACTGTGAGGAATCTGTAACGTATATTAAGAATAACTGAATTAGCAGATATGACTGTACGTAGTTTAAATGTAATTAAATTAATTATATATAAATGAGATATACATACGTATAATTCGAGGAAGTTGAACTCAGAGTGTTTGTTAGTCGTTGATTGTGTTAGTAATTACACAAATTTGGTGTCTACGGCCCTATTGAGGTTAGAAGGATCGATAAATTTTGAAATGTAGGGTAACAGTAACGAGATATACTGACTAAAGTATATAGGGACACGTCAATCCTGTCCCTAACGACGCGAGGACGCCATTATTCTTATGAGCCGGGTCGGAGGTCGTGCGCGGATTGAAAATAAGGAGAGAGGGACAAGTAGGTTGGAATTGCTTGAGTAGGAAGAGGGAGAAAGCGTGAGAGCGAGGGTAGCGGAAACTAGGGAAAAGAAGAACAAAGAAAGAAAGAAGTAAGAAGCCGTTGGGCCTAGCCTCGTCTACGTCGGATACATCGTCAGGGACGACGTACCCTAAGGTGAAGAGAAAGTACGAAAATAATGGAGGCCGAGTATCGAGCGTCGCCTGGGTACGAGGCTATGACTAGAATATGTAATATTTAAAGCCAGAATTAAAAGGGTCCGATCGCGGCGCCACCTGGCGACGAAATTCGTAACTCGAAAGCGACAAGCGAGAACTATCAATCGACTGTTGCATTGATTTCGAAATTCCCGTCGCATTGAAAAAACGCGATACGGTCGCCATGTTGTCCTGCATAGAAATTAAGGGTGTACGATAATATTGATTTAATATATAAACAATAGGGATTTCTATGCATTTTAGATGCTGAGAGTTTATTGCGCCATATAACGTAGCGTAGTAAATATATTGCATGGAGCACAAATATATAGAGAGGAACATGGGGAATGACACTTGGGCGGTGGTAAAGCAAAGGGCTGAAGGGTTTAGACGGTGGATTTAAAGTGAGACGTTTCCGCGGAATTGAACCAATCCCAAGAGAGCTGTCAATCCGGGTTATACGTTGGTAAACCCTTGAATGAATATGGATGCCTGGATTGTTGGGTCGAGGAGTCTCTGGAACCGTATGACTACACGCACTGGCTTATAGTGACTGGATGTGAGGTACTCTTATATTGAGATAAATATGCGACACCCGATATATATCAATGCACCCTGTGCATGCTTGGCTATATCATGTGTGTACGTACGTCACCCGTTCTGACAATAGATTCCCGCTCTATTATCACTAGGTATCGCTCGCTGGCTGAACCGCCAATATACTTTATACAGCATTCTATATATATAGTGTGTATACTATATATACCCGATATATAAAGCGACACTGCACTCTATCCTCATAGTACGCTCTACTTCTGCTTGACACTCTATCGAATCGATTTCCGTGTATCGCTCTGATTTTACGAAAAATCAAAAGCGTCTGTCAAGATATTTAAAATTTGTATGTATATAGATATAAATTTGTTTTACATGTCAAATATATCGTACGAGCGGATATATTGAATTATTCGTAAATTTATAATGGGACAAAAATTGTGATCTTAATTTGTCTGTTTAGTCGATAATAAAATTTTGTATAAATATTAAAATGTTCGAGCGTAAATTTTTACTTTGATAATAAACAGAGGGACGTGACAATGTTTGAGGGAAATGGAATAATTTTTGTTTGCTTGAATTTTTAAATTTAACTTGGCGGGTTAAAGAGTGTCGTTTTTCAAGCGTTATGGACCAAGAAAAGATGCTGCGACTCCCAATATTGCCAACATGAGTCACGCCTCGTGTGAGACACCGCTCACGCGGAATCTTATTGAAAGAAGAGATAGCGTGGGCGGACTTCCGTATCCCTTTCCTCCTAACATTCCACTTCTTCATCGACCTTATACTTTACTTCCCTTCTTACTTCCTACCTACGATGTATATGTCGAATCTATTTTATGTTATACCTATATCTATCTACTTCCTTTTATACCTTTCACATTCGCCTGATCTTCATCCACCATTCTACTCTTCTACTTTGTACTGGGAGCCTCCCGGCGTCTTCTTGTTGTGCTATCGCTTTGTCGCGCCGCCGCCATTAAAGATTTACTGCATGAAATATTACCCAGGTTCAAACCACCGACTCGACATCGTCAAGCTGCTTCGCTAGTTTCCGGCATTGATACGATGCACTTCTTCTTTTTTCTTTCTTTCTTTCTTCTTCTTCTTTTTCTTCTATTTCACTTCATTTTTCTTCGTTCCATTTCTTGAGTCTCATTTTACCTCATAGTCAGCAGCGTGTCTATCCGTTTCTTTAACAACGGTCGGTAATGCAGATTCGATTGAATGGTTCGAGTCCAAATCAGTCTGGGTTAGGTTAAATTAAGTTAGGTTAGGTTTGCTCCGGTACCAATACACAATCCATTGCTGGGATTCTACTCTACGAGAGGATTCCACTCGAACCTTTATTTCTTCAGTGAATTTCGCTCGCGCAAGACTCGTGCGAATTTCTTCAGCTGCTTTGGATTTGCTGACACTTGACGCCCGAGGTACTTTCTTGGCGCGATTGAATCTGTGAAAGAGGAAAAGAGAGAGGAACGTCAATTACGATATATTTCTATATAGTGTTTGCTATAGAGCCTTTGACGAAATTGAGAAGATATTAGGCTCCCTTATATGGATCAGTAAGGCACCTTTTTGAAAATTCATTACAAGATGCTTGTTAGGAGGTATAACATTTTTTGAAACTCTATTCCCTCTGATTACACACTTTTTTTCTTGGATTTGTACTAACATTTTGGATTTACTGCGTGGGACGTACAGGACTCTGAAAATAAGAAATGAGATTGTTTTGGGTGATTATAAAAGGAACCGATATATTTAAAAAAAAAGGGATTTTATTCTGGTAGCTCAGCGCATTGTGGGAACTATTATAGTGTTTTCTTCACAGAAAATTACCAATTTTTCGTTTAAATGATACCCGACGTACTAAAAAATAATTATCAAAATTACAATTAAAAATAAGATAATAAAAATTAACCCGTCATTGTTTTTTTCATTATTCTACTCGACTCATGCATTTAAAGGAATAGAACATAAAATTGCGCAAAGTCAATATAAACCTACAGTACCATTGACATACGTATAATCCGTCATTGTTCCAATCGTTGAAACCTTTGAGTGCTTTGGTAAGTGCTTGAGCAAGTACAAATAGGTCGATGTTACAATACAGATACCAACAAAGAAAAATCCATATTTCCTCTTTCTATTCTCTTCACTCGCGACGTATTCCACATTGTTTCCAGTGCAGTGAGTTTAAACAGTCTTTTCAAGAGACCCTTCATGCCATGACGTGTCCTTTATCACGAAGAAGCCAGCGCCGGGACACAATTAGCCATTCCAGTTGCAAGAAACGCTTTTCCTTGTGTTATTAGAAGCTTCCACAAATCCCGCCGATTAATTTCCAACAATTACATGAAAACCAAACAAAGCACAATTCGATAAATGAATAATGCACAAAAAACAATGTACGAAAAGATCTTCTTTCCTTTCCATAAGGATGTATCCCCTGTACGAGAAGACGTACAATTCTTACGAAGAAATCCACGAACTGTCACTGCCCGAAAATTATCTAAGACACGTTACTCACTTTCGCAACGGGACAAAGTACGCTCCGTCTACCGTCAGAGCGCGCCACTGCCTTCTTCTCACTAGCACCGCGAACAGTTTGCCATTCATCCTTTATTTCCTGACATTCTTTACCTTAAGGAAATCTTACTAAGCTACTCCATACATTTGCGCATCTGGCACAGGGAGGTTAATCTATCTTCACCAGTGGTCCATCACTCATCCCTCTATCCTTTGCGTTCTTCTTCGTCTCATTCCTTGCCATTTACAAGGTTTCTATTGATCTTCTGAACTTAATTGTTTACTTACTCCTCACTTATTTTCTCCTAAAATCCCGAAGTTACCGGAAAACAGCAAAGTATTTTACCGTACTTAACCTCTTAGTCAGGGACAATTTTTCTCTATGCACCCTACAGAATCCTAGTGCCAGGATACGTCTAACCTTTAGCAGACGGGAATTCGATTTTTCGGCTAAACATCAGTCTCATATCTTCCCTGCAGCGTCACTTTAGCATACATATTACATCTCCGAGTCAAAAAGTGTAAAAGCCGTCAAAAAAATTGCCCCACCAAAGGCCAATATCGAACTTAACCTTTTTTTTACACCTTTCACAATTCTCATCCCGTGACAATTTCATACACGAAACCAACGAGAAAACGGTGCTCTTAATGTTCTATTATTGTTTTCCTAATGTTGAGCTCCATTTCTCAACAGTATCCCGACTTTGTTTCATGATCTTTTCGCGCTTCGTCACACGTCTCTCCACTTTCCCGCGGTTTATCACGCTAGATAACGATCGTAGGTAGGTAAGATGATAAAAGGATAATAAACAAGAATGCCGACACTTCGCGAAGTTATTGCGCGTAGAAATACCTTTACTACGAAATATTATCATACGGCAGATAAACGAACCTTTAGGACAATATACATACATATACCGTATATCAGCCGTGAAGCAATGGCGTCTCCTTTAGGAAAATAAACTTTCAAGATGTCGTGTCCAGTTTTCTCGATTCTACCTGATAAAGTTTGACTGCTCGTTATAGAGATGCTAGGACGAGCATCGCCCAATTTGACAAAAGGATTCGGACGTACCGGGTGACCGGATAAAAAGACGACGAACAATATTCCCGTTTACGAAATACTCCGCGGGTATCCGACGCCCAGCAGTTTTCTACCTTACCGACCAAGCTTAATCTACACTCTGTACACGTTACTTGTGTCATTTAACGGCTTAAACACGTCGTGCTCGCATCACTCGCGCTTAAGAGGGTTGACGTCTTTGCTACAAGGAGTTTCAACTCCTAAGCTTTCATAAAACCATATTATCATTATCCCTACGTAAAGCGCCGACCCGTTCTTATTGATATTTGCAAAAGTAACACGTCTCCCGGCTGATTCAATAAGACCCCCAAAAGTTTAAACGAAATCTGAAAGCCTACGTGGATTCTTGTAAATGTTCAAAAAGACATCCAGTACCAATTTAACGAGCTCATGTTAAATTATAATTATATTAAATCACGAGAGACACTCCCGGAGGAAAGTTTTTGCTGTAGCTCGGAATACGTAGATTTTCTCCATCTATAGGGTGAATATAGAAGATGACTGGATCTGAATAAACTGTCAGACATCTCTCGATCCGCTTGTTAACCTACAGCATTATGCATACACACGCTTGTGTCTGGTCATGTAACATAAATCATCCGCAATGGCCAACCTGGCAAACCTAACCGTGACATTCAGGTTGGCCAACAGTGAAAATTCAAAATAATCTAGGGTCTCCGTTTAACCATTGTCGTAGCACCTATAGGTTAGGCACACAGACGCCTATACGCTACTCGTGTTAATTAATTACCAAGTCTAAGTGAGTTTGCTCAGTATGGGCGTCCCGACGCCCAGGCAGGAACATGCCTATCCTATTAGCAGCCACTATTAATTCCATCTATTAAACGGAACGTTGAACCGATCCGTTTACCACGCGTAACTTTGTCCTGCATACGATATAGAACTAAAAAGATCTGGAAAAGATCATCGATGAGTATTATTTGCGTATAAGATGTTTTTCAAAAATTTAAGCATAACCATCGGTATCCTATATTACATTTATATTTATCCTATCATTTTCTCTTAATATTTCTCAAACTTGTGCTATCTGTAAAATTATATACGCCAGATGCAATCTTCGTTGCACTTAGTGCTGACTATATGTCTTGGCACTAGGTAGCCGCTTCTGTAAACAAGAATCAGGAGCCAAGAAATCCCTGAAGGAAACTAGTTACGGTAACTAGCGGAAGTAACAATAGCACGACCTATGGACAACGTAAGCGGCTTTTAACGTAGCTCGGTCTGAGAATGTCGCGGGACTTTAATAGATAGAAGAAAATTGAAAAAATCGGTATGAAGCTTGAAAAATTAATTCCGCGTAAATCGAAATGCGCTATTTGGTAGATAAAAAAAAATTACCCATTGTTTCGAGGTACACGAAAAAAAAAATGTTTACGCAATACCGGATAAAATCGTTCAGCACGTATAACGTCAAAGTGAAAAATGAAAAATTTTATTACGCATAATTGAAAAAATTTTTTTTCTACCTCCAACAAAGATCGAGCATTTTAATCGAAATTAAGAAAAATCCTTTTTTTTCCCCCATCGCGAATACTAATAAACAGACCTAACCTCAAGGAGACTTCCGGTTGAGCGAGTTTCCGTATTTCTTTTATACTCCCAAAAAGTTCCTCGACTATCATAAATCAGTGTAGATCTTAATTGGTGCTCGATACTTTCATAGTACCCGCGATCGTTAATTCCAGGACGTTTCCTTCTTTTAATCTGATATATCGAGAGCCGTGACGTCACGGGTCCTAAATCTACGTCAAGGATACCAGTCGATGATTAATATTATTCCAAAAGACAAGATTTTCTTTTCGAGCGAGCAAATTTTCTTCGATTTCACTCTTTCTCTTTCGACCAAGATCAGCAGGACTTCCGGTTCCGTGATGGCTCGCGGGAAGTGCAGCTTTGGAAAAATCATGCTTCACCCAACCTCCGTCTTGATCCCCGACTGAACTTCCGTTACGATCGAATCTCGATTGCAAAAAGTATATAAATAAAGCTTTCACAGTAATTCCGGGCATTCTTTGTTATCAAAGTATTTGTCACTTTATCCACGAAGATCCCTAATGGCTAATCGCTTGAACGTGCAATCTGACCCAACCTAACCTACAATTCCACAGGTACGAGATACGTAGTCGGTATACGGGATCTACAATTGGACGATTAACGTTAATCGTCCTAAAGTCCATACTCTGTCCAACTACCGTGTACAATTGAAAGAAGCAAAGGTCAAAAAAAAAAAGGGAAAAAAAATCGATCAAATTGCTAGTGATTATTTGTTCGAAATTTTCTGACTGTTAGAATCGACCCAGTCATCCGGTATTCCAGTCACGAACCAGACTACGGTCACGGCGATTACTACTTTGTACGGAATTGAAGGGAACTTTTTTTTTATCCGGCCGATGACGAGGTCTGACTACGCTCTTGAATTTTCTACTTGGCTAACGCGAAAGTGCGCCTTGAAAATCTCTTTAAAGGATTTCCACTCTCCCTGTACCCACAGGTACTCGAGGTAGTGGATTTTGGAAAAATTGTAACAATCAAGCCGAATTAATATTCCATCGACTCGCCATCTGTTTTCGTACTCAAATGCGATTTTAATTATTTACTTATACATATATACTATGATCCCTACTAATAAATCACATTTTAAAATCACTTTTAACCAAAACCCACCCAACAGCCAATCGCTAGCCGTTATATCGTTTACTGGCCTTCTGATTGGCTGGTAGGTCGCTCTTGATTAAAAGTCGTCTAAAAGGCGACGATTGAATACAGGACTTTAACTTTGATTATACATATATAAAATAAACGCTATATATTATTTTATAATACATAAAATTTCTTCCAAAAATTTCTTTTATCTTTTACACTTCTTTGTCTCGTATTACAACTTTTCATTGTCTCTTCCTTCGATCCAAGTGTCCCTTCTGGAGCACTTCACCTTCCCACTTCCGTTTTACTTGTCTTTTTGTATTTCGCCAAACCGCCGTTTTCTATTGCCCTC
>NW_014332893.1:705402-837306 GCF_000341935.2 Cephus cinctus | reverse complement strand
GTGTGTATATATATATATATATATATATATATATATATATATATATATATATATATATATATATATATCAACACAGTAATATAAGCAAGGGTAGCAAGGATACGCCATTATCCAATTAATCCTTGTCACCCCCCGATTCGTTTTCTCTCTCGTGAGAGATGTCTGCGTTAGACGCGAGAGGTATGACTATAGGAGTTAGAAAGGATGAGTATAAAAGTAGAGAAGGATGTAAGAATGTGGGTATCGTAGCGAGCGCCATGAATAAGACAGAAAAATGAAGGATCGGGTAAAATTGATCCTCAATAATACCTACCGGCGCAGAAGAGAAGTATGAAGAGAGATGAAGGAAAATGAAAAGGTAAAATGAAAGAGGTCGACGTAAAAAAGAATAAAAAGTAAAAGAATACAAGTTTCAGGACAGAGAGTGATACCTCTTTTTCGAGAAAATCCCTCGCTGGTATCACTACTATATAATGCTTGTACAGAGATGAGTAGGGAGATGCACAACGCTACGGTTTTAGCCGATACCAACAGCACGGCGCTAAATCGTAGCGGTGAGTCCGGGATCATGAAAGTGGAACTTGGAACGCAGTGGAGATGTACTAGAGACTATATTCTTTCGACTGGGATAGTCATAGCTAGTACGTGTGGGAGTGACTATCGCAAATATATATTTCGCGAAAGATTATTTTAAGATTAAAGAAATTATAAGCTGTAACGTATCTTTGTTACTCGACGCCGATAGCAAAAAATCCAAGAACTAACCTACGTTACCTTCGCTCATGCAACCGCAAGCCAGGCGGGCGCCAGCCAATTCTTTGTTCACCGAAACCTGACGAGCCGGTATAAACTGGGAGTTGGGGTGGAACAGGCCCAACTCCGCAAAACACGAGAGCTCTGACGGAACCTATCAGACGAGGCGGTAGCTTAACGGATCCTGTAGATTTTTGGGGACGCGTAAAATCGAGAAACGCAACCGCAGGATCTTTGGGGTCGCGTAAAATCAGAAAAAAAAAATTGATGCACGAACGGATGGTTACGGAAATGCACGGCCGCTCGGCTATTATTAGATAATTCACATATACGAGGAGCCTTAAAACAAAATCTGTCCCCGTACGAATTTTCACGTGAAGAACAATCGTTCCAGGCTGCAAATACGAATTTCCCATTGTGCCACATAGGATTTATGCGGATCGGTTGAGAGCGTAGCGCAGATTTGACACGGAGACCCGAGAAATTCCATAACCCAATTGTCGCGAAATTTTCGCGAAACAAATTAAACTTTATCCATACGCAGGATTTATGAATTCGCGCCTAAATTTTTTTTTTATATTTCACATAATTTTTTTGCCTTTTTTATCTTTATACAAATGCGTCTAGAAGCTTCTGAGTTATTTATGGCTGCACTGGCGTGTACCACTGTAGGGACTTGCTGCTGCTCGGCACTCGCTCAACCTCCAGCGTCGCCATGTTCGTCAGGAGCAAAAAGACAAGACCTAGAGAAAATCAAGAGAGACAAAGAGGGAGAGAGAGAGAGAGAGAGAGAGAGAGAGAGAGAGAGAGAGAGAACGGAACCTGGAAGTGTCGTTGGAATTTAGCTTGGAACGTTAATCTGTCGCGTGTACCTTCCTAGTTGAGAAAAAAAAGAGAGAGAAAGAGAGAGAGAGAGAGAGAGAGAGAGAGAGAGAGAGAGAGAGAGAGAACGGAACCTGGAAGTGTCGTTGGAATTTAGCTTGGAACGTTAATCTGTCGCGTGTACCTTCCTAGTTTAAACATTCGCATTCCTCGGCCAACGGAAATCCCTCCGAATGGGTCCTGTAGTTAAGTGTCTCCAAGGACCTTCGGAAGTCCAGGGGGCAATGCGTGAGGCGACCTCACCGAAATGCGAGTCGACGTTACAATAAAGAGATTCGAAACTCTCATGATCATCCTGGACTTCCTTACCGACGGAACACTCATTTTTCACTAGATAAATAATTATCTGACATCGTTCCCCATTCCTAATTCAAATCAACCGCGTATTCTGACATTCTGCATTATCGCTAATGATAAATATTATTATATGCTAAGATATAACTCATTTCTGTTATTATTTGCATTAAAGTCAGCTGTTATTTAATATCTATCGTTAATTCAAGGCTATTGGCTCTAACGAGCATCGTTAAAGTCATGTAATGCAAATCGACATGAAAAATAATTAACGAGTCGTTCGATTGCACGTAAAAAATCGTAATCATTTTTTGGGCCGTTAAATCAATTTTCGAAAATCCCACAAAAAATTTTCATATCCTTGTAAACACACTGTACATGGATATCATACATTACGAAGCTAATGAAAGTCAATGTAATAGGGATAGACTTCTGCTAAAATTACGCTTCCTCGCGGCAAGATCAAAGCCATGACGGAGTAGCTTACTGAAATGACAATCCTGCCAATCGAGGATTCCAATAATTAAATTAGTCCTGTCCCCAATCACCTATGCATGCGCACTTGCGTATATATTATTAAGATCCACTGGTGTTTTAAGGGTACTTGCATATATACATTGTCTACCATTAAAAACCAAGGGGCCATCTTCTTATGACTCTCAGTGTAAAATAGTCCTCTATTTTGATCACGGCGTCGATTCTACGTCGTTACATGAAAGCCGTAAAAGAATTTTGAGCAAGGTATTACGATAGTTATCAGTGGGTAATACAATAGAATAATAAAGTAAAGAATTAGAAGAAAATGTCAATGACGATTATTTTCATAGGAATTATAGGGACGCCGTTCACCGGGATGCCATTCAGAAAATAATCCGAAAACTATTCCATATTCCAACGCTAATTCCTGTCGAACGTAGGACCAATTCGAATTGTCCGATTTTACCAGGTACCCGGAGAATCTCTTCTACACTCGTGGGATGAGCTCGTGAGAACGCAAGAGAATGACGGCGTCGGGACGCTTATCGATGCCTTTAGGATGACACGTAAATCGAGTCTTTCCCGAAACTTCTGTGACAGAACAGGCGGATCTCTTAAAGTGGCTCGCAGGCTAATTTGCTTCTTCCGTATCCTACGAGAATATACGATGTTCTGATTAAGACAGTTGGTAATGTAGAATTTTATTGAATGCTTAACGTTAACTTACCCTACACACAATATACCTATAGTGAATGTAAGACACATAAAAATACTATGATTTAGTTAAACGGTTGATAATAATTATGACGATAACGTGTTTCTCTACGAAGTCAACTGATATTTTGATTTAGATATTTTTTTAGAATGTCAAATTATCAAATATTATTTCAGTGGCTGGATTAAATTTGAATGAGGTATTATTTATTTGAACAAAAAATGTCTATCACGATTCTGTCATTTTATATTCTGATGGAAATAATACTAGACCTTGGATATTGGATATCCAATGATATACACACAGTTTCGAAATAATCCGCCAGGAGGCTTTGAGCGAAATCCTGTCAGACTTATCGTAAGAAAACGATAAACGCAAAGCTTGTCATCTTACTTCAATTTGAATACGATCCAAAGTCTTTTCGAGTTTGGCGCGGGTCACCTGTTTTCTTTGTAAATCGAATCTACCAATTCTTATTCTGCGCGAGAAATAAAGCACTGACTGTGTACGCTTGGGCGCATCGTGTTCGTGTTTACCATATAGAAAGCATGAGTACGGTATATACCTACGTACCGGTGATGCAGACGATTATGTACAGTTTGAAATATCAGTTCTTTTATAAAATTCCTCCCTTTTTCCTCACCTACCACGTTCAATTTTCTCGAATTGCGATTAACGGGCATTGTTGTCGCTTTATGCGGATTTCATAGTTCATTTAATGGTCATGTTCAAGATTAATTGTATCAACGAAAATGACGGCAGTCGACTAACGGGTGATTCATTACGTAAGAGTAAGTAGTTAACTTTTTTAAATTGTGATAAGCTCAACTAAACTTTGTCAAATAAAAATAAAAAGCACTGGAAAGTTTTTCGACAATCTTTGAACACACGTACAAGCATCGCGGGACAACGTATAAGGTTAAAGTAATTTTTGTAAAAGCCAAAAGAATCGTAGCGGACTGCAGTACGAAGTTAGCTCGTGACCCAGCCAATTAATTAAAAACAGAAGTGAAACCAACTCACGTCATCCAACGGCGTCTTCGTTTTTTGAATCCACGGCCACTGGCTTCCATCTCCCTCCTGGAGTCTGTGTTTTATATCCCTTTGGGTAGCTCGGTGCGATCTGCTTGGAATCACTCGGGAGTAGCCTTCGGGTCGCACGCGCGGCACTGAACCAAATTGAGTTTTAATATTTCACTGTTTTCTCGGACTCCCTTATCCCACCGCCAGTACCGTCACACTATATCATATAACTGAATTCCGTGTGATACTATTTGTCACTGTGTTAGATGTCGCTCATAGTGAAACTGAAGGCACGTGTTTTGTTTTTGCACGAGGAATGTCGACTAATCGGATTTCCTATGGTCTGTAACTCGCATAAGAACTATCGAATGAAAAAAAAAAAACTAACAGAAACAGCAGTACCAGACGATGTTAAGCGTGCCAAATGTTCCTTCTCATGGATTTGACTCTTAAGGACTGTAGGAGAATGGTAGGCAGGTCCAGGAGAGAAGATTTATTTTCATGTTGTCCCTGAGCAACGAGGCTCTGCGCTGGACACACGCCCTACGGGAGAATTACTTCGGAAACGACAGTGGCGCTACTGCGGGAATTTGTTGAACTCGAAGAAATTGAATTCGTATGTTAACCAGATGCTTCTGATTTGCACGTATCTGCGTAGGACTTTGTTACAGTTCAAAAAGAAACAAGGCAAACGCCTGAGTGTTTTTCAAAAATGTATATTCAGGATTTCTTAATATTTTGATAATTTATCACCGTGCAGTAACTAATTTATATTACTCTGCTACGGGGGTTATTTTTCAGTCTGTCTAAGTGGTTCCCGTGCGCCATGGACGTGAACGCTCGTGTATCAACTGCTGGAGAGCAATTTAATAAAACTTCGTAATAAAAATGAGATAAAAAGCGAACGACTCGAGACAAGCGTAGAAGTTGTGAATCAGCCGGATCGGACCCAGAGCGACATTAAATGTCCATCCACTGGGATACAATGAAGGAAGCTAAATTGATCAGAAGAAAGTTTTCACGGTAATGATACATCAATTGGACGTTGTACCACAATAATTTTAAATATAATACTGATTAGGTTGGTTATTTTTCTTCTTAAAGTTAATTAAAATATTTGTCTGTGCACGAGAAAAAATATATTTATTTTAATGTACTCACTTCACGCAGACGTACTTTTTAATATTTAATGCTATGAAGAATTTCACTCTGGTTTATCTCTTCTTTCTATCGAACTACGCCATTACCAACCAGGAAATTCAGTTCCTCCAAGATCACGTTCTAGGAATACAATTTCGAGCTCTGAAACGCGGTACCATTAGTGGTTGAGTATTTAGTCGTCAAGGACCGGATTGAAGGAGTAACAAGTATTGTGAATCCAGTATGAATGCATTTTTTATCAAGGACCATACAATTCTATTTTCCATGTACAGAATAATTCGAAACTCTCGTTAAATTGAAATTCCTGGCATCGCTGTCGTATATTTTTCTTTAGCTATTGGAGTAAAAAAATACAAAATCTGCCGACATTGTTAACTAATTTTTATCGCGTAGAATGTCTCTTATTTTTATTTTTATATAGATTCTCGAAATAGTCCGTACTATATTACCTATCATTACGTACAACTAAGCGCGAGACTTCATAAAGTAATGTAAGTAATAAATCAAAATCAGACTTCAATTGACCGAAAGAAACTTCCAACCATTCGTCATATTTAACCTCACGATATTTCCCATGTGCTTCGACTGCAAAATAATAACATACAGTCCACAGCACGCAATACCTTCAGGATATTTAAGCCCCGTTCATTCGTAGTCGAGTCGAGCGTACGCGTTTGAAATACTTCAGCGATTAAATTCCCGCGGGATATACTCGTGCCTGCCTGACAGAGTCAAAATCGACTAAATAAATCTTTCGTAGAACTAATACATGCCGAATATTTCTAATATAAAATATTTCCTCAAATTTCATACTCGTCAACGATGCCATCTTAAAATATAACTGGATCGATGCACCTTCTGGAACATTTCTAGGTCTTTCAAGAGAAACCTACTGCATCCCTGAAAGCATCCTCGTTGGTTTTACTACGTTGTTGAAATCCTAACCTCATAGAAATGAACCAAAGACACGTGCAGTTTTCTGGCTTCAGGGAAGAAGAAATGGAAATACAACGAAAAGGCAAAAAGACTGTCGGCTTCCCGCTTCCTGAATTATTCAAGTCTGGTTGAATTCCTCCAGCCTGCATTTGGATTCTGGAAATGCGTTGTTATCTCAGTTTGGATGCTTCCGGTTAACAAGAGGAAGGTTATGAATTTTCTTTACTATATCCGTTATCACCGAACATGCTTATATGTTTCAGTACAATTATAGCGGTTTTTATTTTTTTTAGTACTACCCAAAAATCAATATCTAACTTTTGATTTATTTTTTATTGAGATCTACGCTTGGAATATATATATATAGGTAAATACTTGTTTTATTAATATTTTTTTCATTTGTTATGTACATCTGTGGGACAATGTTGAGTGATGACGTCGCAAGTGCACGTTAACGCCATATATTATAACAAGACTAGAATGACGTTGCACCTTGTTAGTGCATCGATGCACTGTGACGATAACAGTGTATTATTTGGTAATTCCTCTATGATGCTGCGGGCGTGGATCATGGTGGAAGATGAATGACATTGTTTCATAGAACTAGGCCTGGTTCCCACTCCAGATAGTCACTTGCAATGCATCGTTGAAGTCCTGGTCTAGTGGCAAATCTCTCATGATGCTGATGACGATGATCCTCGAGTTTAATGGAAAATAATTATATGGATACTTCAATATTTCCGTCATATATAACCAGTAGCAAGTACAGGCTACGCGCACAGGACACGGGAAAGGAGTAAAAATGTTAAAAGTTTGACATTTTGAGTAGATAAAAAGTGTAATTAAAAATGTATAGCTTGTCAACGTTAGCATTGAATAACTTTCTTTTTTGGAAAAATATTGTGTAAATATATTGGTTCTGAAATTTTTTCCGAAAGTGTAACGAACGATGTTAAACGGATGATAAAAAGGAAATGCAGGGATCATTGTTTTATTATTAACTGTTGAACTTAATTTTACTTTGTTTCCTGAATTACACTAGTGTAGGGATTTGGGTCGAGTCTAATGCAATTCTTGTTGCAAGTTAAATCGTCTAACGGTCGTTGTCCGACGACGTATAGACTATTTGGATTCCGTGCTCGGATCATAAAGTCTCCTGGAAGCGTTTCTCACAGTGCTTCTCCGCGGATTCGTCCTGTCGTTGACAAACTCGCACCAGGCAAGCTTCCAAGGAATTCGAGTGACACGAAAATGCGAGGGTGGCTGGGTCATGAATCTGAGAAACTTCTAAATAAAATCAGAGTATAAAGTGCACGTGGGGTGAATAATTTAAATTTAATTATTTCGCAGCTCTTTAAATGATTAGTATGCCTAAACCAATTTTCAGAAAATTAACAAAAAATTAGACAATGAATAAATTAAGTCATTAACCTTCAAACTTCAATTCGCGTCTGCTATTTATAATACTTCGATATAATAAAAGTAAGGTTATAAACGAACCAAAGATATTTGGGTAGACTGCTCTTATGGAAAATCCAATTTGCAACCGACTGTTTATGTTATATTCATTATTGGCTGAATATTAGGTTTGTCAAGCAACATTTTTTTTTAAATTTCATTACTTACGTTCTATACTTTTATTTACTCCTACAATATTGAAAAGATTTTACGCCTCTACGGTCTTTCTGTAGCTGCGAGTACACAGATTATAACGTATCTATACGGTGTTTCATGAATAAAGCAAAATGAAGCTTTACGTTAATAGATGTAAAATTTTTTTAAAAGTGCTAATTTTACGTTGAACCAAATTGAATGAATAAAATATCATTTAGCTGGGACAAATTTTAACTTTCATTTATTTTAGAATGTTTGTATCTGTATTAATGGATTGCATAGCTGTGATAGGCTTGAAATTAAATCAAAATTGACGAATTTTTATTGTAAGTAAAATTGAATTTTATTAAAAAATTAAAATGCTTTCAGAATAGTCTTTTGGGAATATCTTCTCTAAATTTCAATCAAAAATATAAAAAGTAGAGCTGCTGATAGCTATTTTCCCGAACGGTGCTTATAAAAACAGCGTTCGCTGTACCAGATATCTCGGGTCCCTTATATATGAAACAAAGCAAAAATTTGTCGATAATCTGTACCGATTAAACGTAACTATAAAAATAATGGAATGTGCCGCTGAACCGCATTGTTGTGTTTTTTAAGAATAATTGCACAATAAAATATCCAAAATTATTGCATCAAACTCCCAAACAGTGTTACGTAATCAGTCTTCCCTTGCACGAATAAATTTAACATTTGATGCGATATCGACATCTACCACAATCTATGCTGTTACAACATTTAATTTATGAAAACGCATTTATGGAATGACCAATAAAATTGAGTACTTTTACGATCACGATATTTTTTTATAACGCACTAGTGTTTGTAGGAGGGTTAAAAATAATTGTAACGAAATTCATAAACTAAATGTTTTATTTGCATTCGAAGCATCAATGTTACATTTTTAATAATGTGGAAACAAAAGTAAAAATATCTACTGCTACATCCGTTACTACTAATTTTGACTACGTTTTCTCAATGTTCGTTTCCCAAGTTAGATTCCACCCCTCAAACGAAGTACCAAGTGAAGGGTTGATTCTTTCTGAATATTATAATCAGAAAGCGTCCTTCCGTCCTCCAGCTGTTTGCCGGCGAAAATTAGACGTTGTTGATCAGGGGGGATGCCTTCTTTGTCCTGAATTTTAGCTTTGACATTTTCAATCGTATCCGAAGCTTCAACTTCCAGAGTGATAGTTTTCCCAGTGAGAGTCTTCACGAAGATCTGCATACCACCACGAAGTCGTAAAACTAAATGAAGCGTTGATTCCTTTTGGATATTGTAGTCTGATAGCGTGCGTCCATCTTCAAGTTGTTTACCAGCGAAGATCAAACGTTGCTGATCTGGAGGAAAGAGTGATAGTTTTCCCAGTGAGAGTCTTCACGAAAATCTGCATGCCTCCACGAAGTCGAAGAACTAAGTGAAGAGTAGATTCCTTTTGGATGTTGTAGTCGGAGAGTGTCCTGCCGTCTTCGAGTTGTTTACCAGCAAAGATCAAACGTTGCTGATCTGGAGGAATGCCTTCTTTGTCTTGAATTTTGGCCTTGACATTTTCAATCGTATCTGAAGCTTCTACTTCTAATGTAATGGTTTTCCCAGTCAGAGTTTTCACGAAGATCTGCATACCTCCACGAAGTCGAAGAACTAAGTGAAGAGTAGATTCCTTTTGGATGTTGTAGTCGGAGAGTGTCCTGCCGTCTTCGAGTTGTTTACCAGCAAAGATCAAACGTTGCTGATCTGGAGGAATGCCTTCTTTATCTTGGATCTTAGCTTTAACATTTTCAATAGTATCTGAAGCTTCGACTTCGAGAGTGATGGTTTTTCCTGTTAAGGTCTTAACAAAAATCTGCATGCCTCCGCGAAGTCTCAAAACCAAATGAAGCGTTGATTCTTTCTGAATATTGTAATCGGAAAGCGTTCTTCCATCTTCCAGCTGCTTGCCAGCAAAGATCAATCGCTGCTGGTCAGGTGGAATGCCTTCTTTGTCCTGGATCTTGGCCTTGACATTTTCAATTGTATCGGAAGCTTCAACCTCGAGGGTGATTGTTTTTCCTGTAAGGGTCTTCACAAAGATCTGCATGATTGATCTGGAAAGAAATAATGAAACCAAATTATTACTTGTCCACCTCATGGAACTCCGCTCTAAACAAAAATTATTTAATAATTGCTTCTTATACAAGCCCGTTATAAAATATTTATTAAAATATACCTAATTACAAACTACAGAAATCTAGATTGACGTTTAAACATAAAATGAAATCCTGTCAGTTATTGATCGTCATACGAAACAAAATGGAGGTGCTGAAGGCGAGGCCCCATACTCAACCAAAAAAGAAAACACTTCTACCATATGAATATTCGCATATTTTACAATTCCTTAATATCCTTACCTGTTATGAAAGCGATAAGAAGCGTTTGAACAGCAATAGAAACCACAATGTTCACAAAGAAAATTGAGAGAAGCTTTAAAGACGATTTGTCCTGTACAGCAACTAAGAGTCACCAAGGAATGCTACGAAATTATAGAAATCGTAGAAGGATAAAGGAATACCCACGCGTGCCAATATACCCCCCTCAAATTCCCTAACTTGCGACACAGCTAGGGAACTTTTTTCACTAACCATTGGTGATAATTTTGAACAAAATTTGTAGAAGCGTCATTGTTGAAACGGCCAGTAGTAAAAATTATCTGAAATGGCCCGCGTTATAAATCGTAATTCTGACAATAAGAATTTGGAAAAATTGGATAACATAAATTTGGAAACTACCCTATACGCATCTATACCACGTATTAGCGAGTTATGTTGCGTCATTTGTCAGATAAATATTCACGAAGTTTATGATTCTTCGGCAAAGTCACATTATCATTGGCAAACAATGAAGTGCAGGTAAAAAATTTGATTCGAATCCCTGGTAACAATGAAATTGTCTACAGTATTATATAATAATGCATTACAATTGCATGTAATGTAAATCCCGATGCTTGCTTTTCAACGTTGTTTTTATTCGAATAATTGATTATGATTTACAGATTAATAATTTATATGATGCCGGAAGTAATCGCGTCACCGTTATACGGCAGTAGAGGCAGCATATGCGTTATAACAACTAATGATTTTTATGAAAGCGAAAGAATGCAGTCCATTCTGAGATCTATGAATATACTTGTACTATAAATTTATTCGTGTTTTATATTAATATTTTATTGTCATATTGGATCACCATGATAAATCATAATAAAATTATATTTTTCAAATGATACAGATAACTGAACTGAAACCAGTTACTGCTGATATCTATAAAGCTGCTCTTCAATGTACGATATTATTCAAAATATCACCAGACTGGAATAAAGTTGATCGTTTTTTATTACACGGACGAGATTTTCTCACGCATACAGAAGGAAGTGACGGGATAAAAATGGATCTCTTCATTAATGGTATTTAAGTGTAAAAACGAAATATAACATAAATAAGAAATTTTTTTCTTTAAATATTATTAATTATTTCAGACCAGGAACTTTGCGTGGAGTTGCGAGCAACACGTATCAAAAAATCACCAGTGATGTTGGAAGATATTTGTTTACCGCAAAATCTTTTAATAGAATTCATGGCAGATCCAGAGGGTTCCATTGATTTAAAACCATTTGGACATCCATGGGTTCACGTATTGCCCAGGTCTCTTTTTTCACGATAATTACAATTACCTGATAAATACAATTTTATTGTAAATTTATATTTTTACAAAAACAGTATGAAGAGAGGTATGGTCATTTCGGTTTCCAAGCAAATACCAAAAGCTTGTCCCTTCAAAAGTTACGACGAGCTACGAAGACATTGGAAAAATATGGTACTGTACATAGTTAACACTAATTATTATTTATATGAATAATATCATTTGCTTGATTGAACTCTTAACTTTATAGCACGGCTATCGATTACCAAAAGTAGAGGAAGGAATCATATATTACGAAATCCACTTCCCAATTGCTCAAAGCAACACTTTCACGTATCCCAATGTTTGTCTGGCAAATTCTTTAAAGATTCTTCGCAATGGGAAACCGGAAATTATCGCCGATCGATTTGCGCAGAATTTTATGAAAAAGATAACAAGTGTGTGTGGAACACGAATATGGATAAATCGTGGTCGCGATTTGTTAAATACTAAGGTGAATAATATTTTTTTACAAATTTTTGTACAGCTTCACTTTTGTCACTACTTTTACAGGAACTGTTCTTAACAACTAATAAAAATATTGCGACTCTGCAATCAGAATCTAATCCAACATGGAATTGTGCGTCGACTTCATCAAATGCTGTAGAATCATCAGTTAATTTAACATTTTCCGACACTTGTGCTAATGAACTGTGCAGAAATATCAGTGGTTTAATGTCACCAACTCAAAGTTTGCGTGGAAGTATAACGCAAGAGGCAATTGATATATTCAAAACTCCATGCCTGATGGATGCAAATTTGGATTCGAAGAAAATTTGGATCAATGATAAATATTTAAATTATCGAAAGAATGAAAGTAATATTGATACTATAAATAACAATAGCTCTAAAGGTAACAAGGATTTGTACTGTCAAAAAGTTCTTCCGATATACGAATGGGAAAGTCAAAAAGTAAATTCTGTGAAAAAATTGGAAATATCATCCGAGACTACAAATCATTCACAAACAGCGAATCAATGTGAATCACAATTACCGAGGAATCGTCAAATTGAGTTAAACGAGCCGATAACAAAACGAATACTGAAACAATCTCAAATTGATTCATCGCAAAATCAAATGAACAATTTAAACACGATAGAAAATAAGCAGTTGATAACATATTTTTTTAAAGAGCAAAAATCGGTTCAACAGACAACCAGTACAAGTAACAAAGTAAATATTTCTACGTACCAATTCGGCTTTAATTTTGGAAATTTGTATTAAAGTAATTTTTTTCTAGAGAGAATTTGAATCATTCAACATGGCCTCACGTGAAAGCAGAGACGATAGTCAGTCGCAGAAACAAAGTCAAGAAATGCTAGTGGTACGTTGAATACGAGAATTAAATTTTAATAGATGTGAAATATTGGAAATACATGTTAATTATTACTAATAGGATAATCAGAGCAAGAAGAGGAGAATGGAAGTGAGTCGAAATATCAGTATAGAAGACTTGGCAAAACAGAATAAACTCGATCAGTTAACTGTACCTGAATTAAGAAACTGGCTGAAGGAACGTTGCATTCCGTTTAAAGGACAAGATCGAAAATCTAGCTTAATTAGGGTAATAATTTCACATGTAAAAAATACGCAACTTCTAACGGAGCGGCTTAAGTTATAAGATAGTCATATATTTAATAATCTGAATATGTTATAGCGACAGTTATTTAAACATTTTGTACAATTTTCTAAAATTTCACTAATATTGAAAAATTTAAAATTATAATTATATATCATCATTGTATAAAAAATAATTTTTCAGTAAGTATAATGAAAAAAATAATAGTCAATCTTAAACACAAATAATTCAACAATATTCATGACATAAAAATAAATATTAAAAAACGTCACAATATTTAAATTGTTCTACTCATAATTATCTGTTATATAATAGTCGTTAATAATTTTAAGCAAGGCTTCGCGGTCTGCCTTATGTTCAATTCCAATTTCCTGTAAGTCATTATCACTGAGAGTCAAAAAAAGTTCAAAATCCACCTGTAAATTAATTAATACGTGTTAGAAGTATAGGATTTTAAAAATATATTTTATAAAATTTATTGTCAGCTTTTTCGTAGAAAT
Source organism: Cephus cinctus (assembly GCF_000341935.2). Taxonomy (NCBI): domain Eukaryota; kingdom Metazoa; phylum Arthropoda; class Insecta; order Hymenoptera; family Cephidae; genus Cephus; species Cephus cinctus. The sequence goes on along the minus strand of NW_014332893.1, from coordinate 823,660 downwards.
AAATCTCACCTCCTCTTTAAGAAATATTGGGACATGATGACTCAGTCCATAACGTCTTAATAAAAGTACCATTTCGGCTTGTTCCGGATTAAAAAGCATCCCACGTGGTGGGGTCGTATAACGTGGTGGAGTAGGAGTATTTTGAGAAAATACAGTATCTTGATCATTAATATCATCAGGCACATTAGGAGAACGAGTTGGACTGAATTCAGGCGTGAAAGTGAGAGTACCATTAAAATCATCACAAGCATCTTGGATTTTTAAATCCGCAGGACGAAGAATTTCAATCCTAAAACAAAAGATAATTAAAGTACAGATACTACGTGGAACGGAAACGTTTATACTTTAAGAGAAAACAGTATTAGACGTACCTTTGCAAAAATGTTGCAAAAGGTGAGGAAACCTTTTTTTGAAATTTGTTATCAGTCTCCATGTGATCATTCAAGTCATGAGTCGCATAAATAATTTTTGGAGAAACATTGCTTTGGTAATAAAAATTATCATTTCCAGAGAAATTGTATTTAGGAGATCGCGGAAATCCAGAATCACAGTTATATGTCAAATTAGGTGATATTTGACTCCTACAATCGAATCCTGAAATCCCTTGTACTGACAGTAAATTTAATTTAAGGGGTGTACAAGACTTTGATGGTTTTTGTATAGTTAACGTGTTGGAAAAGTTACAGTCGTTTTTTTCATCATTACTGTGTGAGATTAATATTTTTGGCGAAGCTGCGTTCTTAATAGAACATTTCTCTGCGTTATTAATATAATTTTTATAATGCGAACTGTACAAATTCGTCAGATTTTTTTGGAGAAATTGATTATTTTCCTTATTAACAACTTCCTCGTCCTCAGCCTCATTCTCATTCTCAAAAACATCAATATTGTCAGACTGATCACTCCAATAATTTTCTATGAAGTCATATTGTATAGCTAATGACGCTATTTCCGGGACTGTAGACTGTCGCATCATCAAATGTGTATATTCATCTGTTTTATGATGTTCAAAAAATTAAATCTTTTTTCAAAATACAAAATACTTAGAATAATCAAACTACCTTACTTGCTTTTTTGGGATCCAGACCTAGGCTTAACAGTTTAAAAAAAAAATGTTTGTCATTTTTCATTGCTGCAATGCACAAGGGGCTTATATCATCATTTGCAGCAATTTGTAATGCAGATGGACAAGCTTTGTATATGATGTCAAACATTTCTTCACTTATGGCAGCTGCCAATCCCAGCACCGACATGCCTGTGAAAATTTGGATGACAATATACTTAATTATATTCACAAAAACCTAATCAGCTTACAACGTGGTCTATATCATAATTATAAGTACCTAGGTATGTAGATTCATTGACATTTGAATTATTTTTCAATAACAACTTTACTGTTTCAACATTTTTGTTACGAATGGCTTGCATCAATGGTGTCCAACCAAATTTGTTTTTCTGATCGATACGACATGGCTTCTTTATAATTTCTTTAATAATTTCATTGCATCCATTCGTAGCACTGGTGTGCAATATATTATTACCGTACGCATTTGTTGCATTTAATGAATAATCTACAGAATGATAGTTTAATATATTTACAATTAGGTATTACGTTTTTAACAAAGTTTAAGCAGTAATAGAATATTATATTCTGTTTACCTTGTTTTTTCAAACTATCAACGACTTTCTCTTCAATGTTCTTCTTCTTGTTGTTTATATTTTCCATAATTTTATATAACTTTATGTATCCAAGATTAAAGAATGATTAGTCACACTTGCTGGAGACTTATCAGAAGACAATTTCTTAAATGAAATAACTAACTTTCGGTATTACCCTGATTAGGCATTGCTCAGCACTAAGCAAATACAATAAAAGTCTTTGGATTAAACTTCACAGTTTCCAATAAGGTCATTATTGATAGACTGTTATGAGTATAGCTGTTTAGATTAGTAAGTTACATTTATCATTTAATGATATTTCATACAATAACTGTTTGAATGATGTTATACTTCATCGAAGCAATAACTGTCGAATGTAATTGAATATATATAAATATTATATCAATATTTAATTAAATAAGATAAACCACAAAATAAGTTCATAATAATTTCATGATATTATGATCTGAATTATTTTATTGGAAAAGTGATGTACATCAACGAATAATTACTTGTATTCTTAAAACACACGCAATATTTACTGCGATAGGCATTTTCGTTACGTTGACAATAAAAGTTATTCGATTCTTGTAACGAAACAAATAACTCTAGTAACGGTACAATAATGAAGGATGTGCATGATTAAATTGCAATCAGTGGACGTAACACATAAATAATTATGTAAATGATTGATAAGTAGTAAAATATCTTAACATAAAAACAAAACTGAGTAAGAGTTTGCAATAACTTAAGAATCTTAAGACAATTTTTCATACGTAAAATGTACTATCGACTAAAGTTATTGATGGCACGAAGTATTTGTTCGAGTTGGAAGACGATGATGAATGTGACGTTTTTTGACTTGACAAAGAGCGAATGAAAAGTAATGGCAGTGTCTTTGTACGATTTATAGCGTCATTGGAACATCTAATCGTTCAATAATTATAATTAAAACATGCGCCAAGGAATAGAACACCGTAATAGGGAGAAATAAGAGCAGTGAAAAAACATCATAAATGCCTTCAAATGTTTGTGCTTCAGCGAAACCTTTAGTATATCAAACATGTCGAAATGACAGATTTCTCAGTTTAATCTCAAAGTTCGTCAGTAAAGCGTTCAATGTCTTGTAAATGATCACCATAGTCAGTAGCTTCACTGCCAACAAAAGCATCATGATGTTCTAAAATTTCTTCAAAGGATAGTCTGTTGTCATGATCATCATCCGATGCAGCAAATAGATGATCCACTTCGTCAGATGCTATATCCCTGTTAACAAATTGAGACACACACGTAAAATACTTTGTATGGATACAAATATTTCTAATATTATTGCAGTTATATAATTGATTCGCACACATGACATGAAAAAAATAAAGTTTGTAAAATACATACTCGTTGCTCGGTACAAGCCAACTGAGGATTTCATCTGCATCCAGTCTACCATCTCCATTTTTGTCATGTTCATGATCAAACTTATCTTTTTCAATTAGAAGCCATTCTTTATCCTCGCCTCTAGCCCTGTCGCCTAAAAATTCTTGGAAGCTCACAGAACCGTCCTTGTCGGTATCCTTATCTTCTAAAGCTTGTTTGAGTAATAGGGGAAACATTCTAGGTGTTTCCTCAGGATGTGTGTAAGCCTTGAACTCTTCAGAATCCAAATATCCATCCTTGTCAAGATCAGCAGCTTCAAACGTTTCCTTGTCATCCTGTATGAGTTTGTCATCTAATGCTATGTCTTCAGGATCGGATCCATAAGTATCTTGAAGAATTTCATCCCAGGTTACTCTTCCATCTTCGTCAGAATCTGCATCATCTAATCGATCTTGAGATTCTTCAGTAGACAACATACTGTTCATAATAAATAATAAATTATACCAAAATATTAATCACACAGTAGCACACATGAGCATCCTTATACCTTACCTAAACGAACGTAAAATCCAAGCTTTTAGTTCATTTCTTTCAATAAATTTGTCATTGTTTAAATCCATTTTAGTTAAAAGTATTTGAAGTCGTCGTTTAGATTCCTCAATAGGAAGTTTGTCAAATTCTTCTGCTTCTTTGACACTTCCTGGAAAGATCAATCAAGTTATAAAATCTTTAGAATGTAAAAAAGTAAAGAGCTATATTTATAATTCTATTTTATAATTATACCAAGAATAGCTTCGTGATCAAATTCCTGACGATGTTCTCCATCTATATAATGATCGCTATCGCGAGGACTGAAGGCACCGTCGACGGTTCTTTCATTTCCTTCTCCTTTGGTATAATGATGAGTGTGAATATGAGCCGATGCAGCATAACATTCCGCAAAAGCTCCAAAAACGAATACAACGACGAACAGCAAGCGATTTTGAGTTAAGGGTTGCATTCTAATTGATCCTTTTAAGTGAACCTTAAAAATGATACAAATTCAAGAATGAAGCGATTTGATTTATAACCTTAAAGCACTGAAAAATTGTCAAACTTCATAGGAAACAAACAGGAAAAAAGCAGACTACGGAAATCGATGAATCGAATGAAAAAGTTTTTTGATAAACTATCAGAAACAAACCAATTTTAGTATCTCGAATTTAATGTAAACCCAGTAGTTACCAATGTTCGAAAACACGGAGAAAAATTAATTACAGTTATTTTGATAATACAAAATTGTCGTTTCTAATAATTATCTCAGATTTACTGTCTTCCGCATTGAGTATACTTGTGTAAAATTAATAATAGTGTTTTATAAATGATATGTAATAAAAATTGTACGACACAGAGGACTCAGAAATATTCCTCTTTCACTGCAAAATATAACTATAATTTGTTGCAAACAACGTAGCAACAGTCACAATTTACCAGAACGACGAACGACACAAGTATGCCGGAACAGAGAGACGGTTTTTTTAATGCTGGCGAAGCGTTTCAAAACTATTTCTAAACGTCAAAGGAAAACGCTGAACGAGCTCTTTAGCCGTGGGACGCATGTGCGGTCATGATTCCACGCCAGGGAAGACACTAAAAATAGATATACACCAATTGGCATTAAAGTTATTTCCACCATAGATGATTGAAGATTTTTTAACGAATTATTTGCAATTTAAAAACGTCATGTCTACGGACATGAGCAAAAACACAGCAAACTCACATAGAAAAAAAGTCAAAATGTATAAATAATCCATTAAATTCACTAAAAATTCAATCATTTTGATGTTTTTTTCGAAATATACAATATTTATCCTTTTCGAGTTACGCTTCAAAAACGAATTTTTGAAGCTGTGAATGTAACAAATAACAACTGAAGTTTTGCATGCGTAATTTTCCCGTTGATTGATATTTTGTTTTATAGTCTGCCTGCATCATCCAACGATACATTTGTAAAGTCGGTATTTCAGTCGGTAATTCGATTTACTGAAGTCAGCGATACTCAGTTTTACATGGCAGCACCAAGCAGTACTAAACCCAGTACTTATCATCAGTCAATAAAGTTTCATAAAAGTAATATTATTAACCGAAGATATTTTCATAAGTTAGAATTACTAGCTTGACGGCAGATGGCGAAATTACTTCCCACTAGAAGCCATCAATTCGTCAAATAAAATGCAATAATTTAAGAAGAAATTATTCAGTGACATTACCTGTTACAATTTGCATCCTGACGCGTTACAAATGGCGCATGTAATTATTTCTCAAATATATACCAAGGGTATTTATCTTTATACCTTTCGTATCTGTCAGTCCCTGCTAATGGAAAGTCCAGCTAAAGATTAATACATAGCTATTAATATTCGTAAGTAACAAACCTTTTATCTGAGTGCCCTTAAAATCAAATTAAAATCACGTAAAGTTACGCACAAAATTTGCAGTTTCAGTACCCAACCTACAAAGACAAACTAATGACAAATATATACCAACACAAGCATATGAATAATGAATAATGTGTAATGAAAATCGGCAGGTGCTTTCAGTTCGTCGTGAACTCGATTTCCAAAATTGTTCTCTTGAATCCAGCTGGCGTGTCGTACCGGCAAAACACGGCGTTGACGAACCTTCGCATCGCGTCGAATAATTTTCTAGAAAGAACATCCGTGGAAAAGAAAGGATACTTATGAAATCAGCGTTACGCTGTAAAATCAGCAGAGCGTGAAGGGGGGTCCCACGACACAGGATGCTCCTACCTTCCGTGTCTACTTGCGCTCTAGACCCTCCTACGAATCCTCATCTGCGGTCGTTAAAAGATTCCAGCAGTCCCGCGCAAAACAATGGAGGTAAGCCACGATTGTATATGTCGTACGTAATTAACGGTTTCGCAGAATAAAGTGAAAAATTCGCTCGCATTAAAAGATCGAGCATATACACATACAGTGCATAAGAATCTACCTTTGCGAAAGCATGATAAATAAATTTCTATTAATAACTCAAAATGGCAGTTAAACAGAGATTAATAGAAATACTAAAAAAAGTAAAGGAAAAACGTCCAAAGGAAACAGACCTGACCTAATGACTTGATAATTAAAATTTACGTACATACAAGCCATTCTAATCACAGTTCAAATTACTTTCCTAGATTCTAAAAAAAAAAAAATGGCTGATGATTTCATTCCATTTAAAAGACTCGCTACAAGAGATGTAATCTACAGATCTGAGATAAGTCTGGACAAAACAAAGAAGTTATTTGGGTAAGTGATGTTTTTATGTCTACTTTTATTTCTTTTTTTGCTTTTTCCTTATCACGCATTCGTTTCAATTTTTACGCTATCCTAGGAGACGTTCTCCTACCCGTTAAAAGCGGAAGGCGGACATTAGTTCCCCCTAAACCGAAAGCGAGAAGCCGCCGAAGCAGAAGCAGGAACCGGCATTATCGCACGGTGATTCGATTCCTGTCGCCGCGGCCGTGTATACCCAGGTAAAAACAGAAGTGGAAAGGAACAATGACTCGGTCGGCGGGTACCAAGCGGACGACACGATGGAGTCGGCGACGGTGAGGGTTGGAGAGGTGAAGAAGACGATGGATAAAGGCCGGGGGAGAGTGCGGGGCCGAGGGGGAGTCTTCATAATTAGTCATAGTGCGATGCGCTAACAGCGGCACTCTGCAAGAGTGCTTCGCTTGTTGTTGCTGCTATTGCTGGTCGAGTACTTGGAATGAACTTTGAAAACGACAGAAACATCATCTACAGGGTGATCTTAATGTTTAGTATGACATATATTGATATTTATAGCAGGATTGAGCATACAGGCAGAATTGAACACCCTGTATATAATGAATTTTTGCAGCAGGTCAAACGGGCTAAAGCAGTTCTGCCAACAGCATACGAATGCACCAGGGCGTATCGTTCCTTTAGGTGCAATCCTTACCAGGGTAAAATCGCAGGAGGGTAATATAAATCTTATTGTTAGCCGATCCTCCTTAGGAGTACAGGATCCTGTATATGCATCGGTATCAAGTTAGGTACGCAGAGGTCATGAGATTCTTGCAGCTCATCTATGAGGTCAAGAGGTGCCGTTTGCACCAGGAGGTCTGACTCCTTGACGGTAGGAGGTCCATCACCGTTGGTAACCAGGAGTAGATAGCTATACCTCGCCAGATCGATCTGACAAGTAGTACAACAAGTTATCCGAACGACCGGGAGTGGATACCATTAAGGAACGGGACGAGGAGCATCAGCCTGCACCAGGTAAGGAAGGATATTCATCAGGATGGAGGTTAAACGGTAGTCAAGATATTCAGACCGTTTGACGATCGTTAACCCTAAACACATTGTCGATAATCATCATGACAAGATAAGAAACTGCCTGATGATCTATTCTCATCAAGCAGCCAATAAACAATTACAAGCGCTCTGTATAAACAGAACCAGGTGACTAAATGAAAAGATGATCAGACCTTTGGATCAATACAAAGTGATTATTTATATAGAGAAAAAAAAAGCCTATTCAGGCTCATTATTTTAATTAAATTTCTTTTCTTCAAATTCAAATTACTGTCCATAGGTAATACAAGTATCAGTGTCAATATGGATTTTTCATGGGAGGCCAAGAACCCGACAAGGACGCTTTCCTCATAATGAAGAGATCCCCAGCGAATTCCATGCTTGGACCCTAACCCGCAGCAACCAAGAATTGCGGAAGATCCATTGGGCTCTCTTCGTAGACGCTCTTTCGCGGACACCCTGTATGAAGAAGACAGTGGAAGACGGAGCGTGGCTTCTGGCGCAGGTAGAGGGGAGACAGGAGGGGTGCAGGGGTGTCGGACTGTCGGTGCGAGAGGGTGAGCAGGAGGATCACGGGGTGCGGGCGCGGGATGAGGGGAGACCCGGTGAGAGGGAGAGGGTACAAGCCACTAGGACGAGGGGGACGGAGGGGAGCCTCGGAAAGCGGCAGAGCGAAGCGACAGGCGGCCAGCCGTGTCTCCGGCGAACTCACCGCTTCCCAATGGCGCGCCACTTCGATTCCTCGGTGTTGGCTTTGACTTCATCTTCCTTTTGCCCTTCGTTCGTTTTCTCTGATTCTCCTCTACCGTAGGACTGGTTAAGCTTTTATACATAAAACACCTTTTGCGCTTATTCAGATCCTTCCGCATCCCGCAAGCCGGAATCGTGCAAGAGGATGACGTGCCATATATGCCAGCGCACCTTTCCTCTTCAGCATCCTCTGCCCCTGGACGCCTGCACCTGTCCTCCTGGGGTTCACCTGCGAAACAGTACGACGCAGCCTTACCGGACCCTCGCGAGCCATCCAACACCTGTTGCCGCGGAACAACTGCGCCTGGTGTATATCTACCTGATCCCTGCAGGACAAACGCATTGGCGTCACGCAGAATGGACGATCAGTGCTGATGAGCATGGTGTTGTATCACCATTACTGGATGCACCGAATGTTTTATACCAGATGACAATGAACGTCATGGTACCAGGATGATTCAGTGACCAGCTGCCTTGCAGCAACCTTCTAGAATCTTCAGCAGATCTGCGTATAACAAATGTGAATTTTCTTTTTTTCTATAATTCTTCTGACCCGCTACGTCGACGACTGCCTTAATGTTTTATATGTTTTATTTTTTCATATCAAACACGACGTGGGAATCAGCCTTATTGTATTCCTGCCGAACAAGATCGGTATTCGAATGTCAGTAAGATCAACATGGTATCAGGTGCCAGGAACTCGTTTGAGAAGATTATACTGGTATGGATGGATGCAATGTGCCTGCAGAGGGATCTCTCGCAGTGGTCAGAACTTTTTAAATGGAAAGTGATAGGAACCAATAGCCGTGGTCCAGACGTTCTTGAGGATGCTGACGTTGCCCGTAAGATTTGATGCTTTTATTTGCGTTCGCACGTCCCGGGCTGACTTCTCGCACGAGCCTCGACATCTGGTTATACCTGGTAAGATCGGTGAACCTGCTGCCAGTCCTGTATATAATATACATCCGTCACCTACCGGCTATCTGTCTACCTGACTCCTGAATCATTGTGAGCAGTAGCCTGCAACTGGCTCCCGGCCATTCCCATCGCACATGCTACTCTGGGCTTGGATCTAGGTCATTTTCAAAATATATCTCAGCCACGCTTGTCCTCTCGCCTACTCACGCGAATTCACATCCCGCTTCTACATTTATAAGCTTGCTTGTCGCCCCCGTATCTCACACGTAAATAAACTAACAAGTCAGCATCTTTGCAGATGGACCGATCCTACGAAGATATAACATTACTGGATAGCTCACAGAAGATCCACCGGACCAATTGCATTGACTGTACCACAGGAATCAAATACATCCGCTGCAACCTTCAGAGGGTAAATAACCAAATATAAATCAACAGACTCACCTGTCATTCGCACACCAGATTTAATCCCTATCAATATTTACCAGGTAGAACGTTCAACCATGCCTTACCTGCACGAAAGATCCACGTTTTTCCTACTAAACGTTCAGAATTCCACGGAAGGCAAGATCGTGGAATTTCTCATAAGTAACCTTGGTACAGCGAATATACATCCTGAAACGATCATACTGGTAGCATCGATAGTTAGCTCGCTGAAAGGCTCAACACGAAGGAGAATAAATCTCCCGTCTCGGTCGTGAGGCACAACTGTGAGTTTAAATATAGACGAGCTATCATCGGACCCGTAGATAATTGATGTCTCGTCAACGGGAATACCCACAATTCCGTTCGCTCGGATGGATGTCCAGGTCTGGTTGGCTCAGGATCAGAGATTTTGTCTCTAGCGAGTATGCCCACTGTACGCAGTAAGAACCACCGCCATATCCTAGTCCACGTTCTGGTCTGCGTCCACATCTACATTTAACTGTTGCGGTTAGATGGGGTAGGGAAGCGAAGCATCTGTTGCTCTCGGCGAAGCGCAAACTCTGCGTCTAAGACCGGCGTTACGGTGCTGGGCTAGATGTCCGGTTAATGCACCTGCAAACTCCCTGATCTGTGAACGTTGGATAGGTAGGTGCCTGGTAAGGTAGGAATACTGCATGCGCTTAGTTGAGTATTAGTAAAGAGGCACTGGTACGTGTAGAAGAGAACCAGATAGGGTTATATGTTTTGGAGTCTGATGATAATCAAATGCCTGATTTTATATTTCTAGAACCTACCTGATGATCTACCTTCGAGTTGACTGCTCAATACCCATCTATGGATTTCCTTGTTTTTTGGATTAAAACCTTCCATGAGTCTCTCCTGCGATTCTCCATGCACCAATTCGTCATTCTTTCCTCGCCCCGTCCCATCCCTCCCTTATCACTTGGTTAGGACGCGCTAAGCGCTCCACTAACTTTACCCTGGAGTCGCTGACCTCGGGATTCAGCCGTGCGCATCAGCATTTCTCCGAGCGCCACGCTTGCTGACTCCCTGATAACCCTTACTGGATGCCAGGAAGATCCTCAGGATTTTTAGGCGTCATCTCCGAGAAGATCCGCTGTAGATTTTTTTATTAACCAACCTTTTTCTAAATTTTTTTTCAGTTCGTACCAAGTTTGTACGGTCCTCAGATTTGACTGGTTCTGTCGATGTTCTTCAGGTTGGTCGGCGTGTGGCGAAAGTGACTGCAGGATTGTTCCAGGGTAGCCTCTTACTTCTGGTTTACAAGGACGTCGCCGGAGTCGATTGTTAGTATGAAGTTAGTAAGTAATCAGGGTAGATGACGATATCAGTACGTTCATTTTCGGCGCTTTTGTACTTTAATGAAAAATTGTTTGAAGAAATGCAGAGAGGTTTAGTGAGAAGGCGGGAAAATTTAAATTTTTTAAACCAGGATATTACGACCACTACCGACGACTGTACAATGATGACAGTCGTCACCGACTAGGAAGATGATGAAAATGATGAAGAAAGGTGATGAAGTTCTTGTTCTCTGTCCGACGATGCGTTTAACGGAATTTCTGCGTGAACTCGTTCCGTTCGATTGAACGAGCGTAGACCGATATCTCGAAAGTTGTCGAGCTATCGATATTTCCGATCGAGGCGAGACGACTCGATGACGACGGAATCCACGATCGTACGATTCCTGGGAGATTTCGATCGAAAAGTTCGAGGAAGCGAAGCGGAATGGACGGGAGGGCTTAGGTGGAAAAAAAGTTCATGCCGGTTTTTCATTAGACAATTTACATTCCTGAACCGAGCGGCACTTTGAGATTCAGGCATTCGAGTCACAAGAATACTTCGATATTTCGGATTTTCGATTGTAACCAGTCGCTGATTTATACCGAGCTATTCAGTTCAGGCGTACCATTAGTATTTGACAGGTTGTCGATGGATTTGGTTCGGCGCCATTTTGTAATTATATTCAAGTAAGACAGGTTATAATTTTTCGATCATATGTCAGTTATATTTTGGTATAAAGTATAGACCTCTTTTTTATACAAAGACCCTGACTTATAATTTTTCTTATTTCTCATACCTCCCGCGAGTGCGAGAGAGACGGACTTATGGGCATTACCATACGTAAGAGAGAGACACGCCGATAACGCAATTTCAGATAGAAAATAGGTATAATTTTTGAAAGTTCCTTTACCGTCTCTTAAAATTTTCCAAAAATACGAAAACAGTATTTCCATCGTTACCAACCGTTTCCCATAAATCGTTCTGAGCGTTCTCTTTATTTTTCTACTCTCCCGAGAAATTAAAGCGAGAAATAAAAATAGGCCGATCCGATAGCTCCGAACGAATCCCATTGAAATAATTTCTCCGACTGTCAGGACACTCGAACTCAAAATAAATCCCAGCAGTAAACCCATTACCCTCGTATCCAAATAGACTTATTTTCAACCCCAATTCCTTATCGCTTAACCCAATAATAAAAACTTTCAATTCACAGCTTGCAGACGATGCACCAACCGGCTGGGACTAAAATAAGCCAAGAACATCGGACCATAGTTTCTCAACCTTCCGTCAATGAGCAGCCATCGTCCAGCCAATCCTCTTAATTCGTACTTGCGGCCCACCGAGTGGTTACCGAGGATCCTCAGTGGTCTTTAAAAGCCCGGAGTACCATAGCCATACGATTTTCAATGGAGGCATCCAGAAATCCATCATCCGTGTAACGGATAGCAAGCGTAAATTGAACTGCGTCGTCAACACGAGATAGGTACCTGTCTTTCATTTTGTTTTTCTCTTCCTTTTATATACTTCACTTTTTTTCTTTATTATTCGTAACCGTCGCATGAGTCCAGGGTCGACGGAGGGAGTCGACGAAGGACAGGAAGAAGTCAGAGGGGGGCCACAACGACGACGGCGGCGAAGCGAAGGGGAACCTCAAAGAGAATTACGAGGACGAGACGGTTGTAGAGGAAGAGGAGGAAGAGGAGGAAGAGGAGGAAGAGGAGGAAGAGGTCCTCTCTCGTAATCCGTGGCGGCCACCGTGGCCGCCATCGTCGTGGCTTGGTTGGCTGAAAGTTCCTCGCTCTCAGGAGCTGCCGGTGTAAATTCTATCAAAGTCTATCTTACTTACGTTACGCTGGGGCACGGTCATACCCGCCCCACTCTATAACCACTCCACGTGAAAAGTCACGCTCTGCTGGACTCAGGTTTAGTTAGACTAATGTATAACGGGTGACGCTATTCGTTTTTATTAAAAAACAAAAAATAGAGTCTCTTGCTATCTTCATACTTTGCAAAGTTACTTGGCGCATTCAACATCGCCACGCTACTTTTGAAAATCGCTTTGCGTCTCTTTTGTCTAATGACAAATTTTGAAAAATAATTTTGAAAAATCTACTTAAATTTTGTACCTATACCTTATGTTTAAGTCATTGTTGACTTGATCTTGTAACTATTTTTTATACAACCTCCGCAATATGGATTGGAGGTTAGGTTACCTCAGCTCGTGCACAAGATAATATTCTTGACAGTAGCATGCACTGTTATCAGGTATCCAATTCACGATCTAGCAGAGCACTGATAACACTTGTATGACAATGATTGTATTATTACATTGTGCAGATATGCCGTGTCTGAAGTGGGAAGCTGGATGGTCGAAGGATCTCAAGATATTTTGGAACACTAAACGGGTCTCCGTGAAATAGATGAGTGTTCTCAAAGCTTGAGGATATATTGTATGCTGTCACACCCGGTATATAGGTATCCCGTATAACATAGCATAGCTTTTGCTATGCTGTTGGTCTATTCGCTCATTCCGAGCTGAGTCACACAGCTCAGGTATCTCGTTCTCTCTCTCATTATTCGCTACCTCTCTCTTTCTCCTTTATAAGTCCCATACTTTTTCCCTTCTCTTTATCCGTGTCTCTTTCTCTCTCTCTCTCTCTACATCACTCTAATACCCATCTCACTCTGTTACAGTCCTCCTCTCTCTCTCTTGCTCTCTGGATCGGTTGACTGGCTGACTCGCAGGTTGGCTGACTAGCTCGCTGTCTCTACGGCTGGCTGGCCACCTTCCTCTCCTGCCGGTGAACGCAGGTTGCCAGCAGAGTTAACCTGGCGTTACCTGGCGGCCTGCAGCTTTAGTTCACTCACGTCACTTCGAGCAACCGGTTCGGCTCGACGCCGATCCCGGAGCCTTGTAACGATCGACCGTCCGTTCGTTCCTCGTTCGTCCAACTTCAATCTTGCTACGCTTCCTTTTTCTTTTTTTTTTTTATCACCACGCCACTCCATCTCACTGTTTACTGATTCGCGTCGTTACGTAACCGCGGGAACAACCCACCCGGGTCCGATTCACAGACTCCAGGATCACGTCGCTCTGCTTTTCCTTATAACCGAAAGATCAAATCTGATCTGCCAGTCGATTTTCACTTGGTCCACCTGGAAAACAAATCGCGGAGACTTCATGGTGCTTAGACCGAAGGTTCATTAGCTTGGGCGGTCCCGGAGAGTTTTTGGAAAGAAAAATTATCTAGCGGCAACAGGTGCCAGGGTAGACTGGAGTGAATTCGACTGTACGTGATGATTCTCGTGGACCGTCGGTTTCACTCGTGTTACTTCGTAAATAGTCAAGATCGGAGGACCCTGGAATGTCCGCGGTTCTTGTCCTAGGTGAATTATGTACCTATCAGCCCTTGCACGAAGGTCGCGCGATCGAGTAAAAGTACTCCCGTGTCTTCTGAGGTCTACGTGAACAGAAATCTGAAGAGGAAGACCCCGCTTTGGATTCTCATCTTGGCAGCTACCTCATGGACACCGCCAGGCCCTTACGGTACCTGCGACTTGTCTACCTGGGTCTGGTGCAGCTGACTACAAGACAATTGGCTCCGTTCGTTCCGGTCCGAGGTACGTGTCAGTTTCAAGAGTGAAATCATAAATTGGACAATTGAAGATTTTTGGGTGATACCTGTCAGACGAACTTTGAGAAGAGTCGAGAGATCTTTGAATACTTTTCAAACTGATGGACAGGGACATATTTTTGAAAACCCATTCAAACACGGATGAACTTTTGGTTGGACTTGAATTTTTTATTTTATTATTATTTTTTTTTTTTTCTTTCTCTTTGTCTCCCTTTACTCTTGTATCTTTTATTTAGCTCGCCCCTCTCTCCCTTCACTACCTCTGGATATCGTTACATCACCCTGCAAAGTTCACTGACTACGGCGAGCGGTACTTTCGAATCTTTGAAATATTACGGCGAAGACTTATGTTTCCTTCCTGGCGCAGTGGATTCGTTAAGAATCGTCAGCACGTAAATAAATACTTGACTAAGGTGTGTATCGTTGATTGAGCAGTTTTAAAGATACGCCAAGAGAATATTCTATTGACGAAGACCGGAAGATTCGTGCTGATAAATGAGTCGAATTGGTGTTTCTGGAAGTAAGTAAGTCGCACGGACTTCGGAGGGCGACGAGGTGTAAGAAAATGAAGTGGACGAAGGAGACGGCGTGGAGGATGAAGATAATTGAGGAGAGAGTGGGCTGAAGGCGTTCACGAAAAGAAGAGTTTAAACGAACGTGCGGAGTATCGTTCTCTCGAAGGAAAGAGAGAAGAGGATAGGGAGAACGAAGAAAAAGAAAAGGAACGGAAGTGGACGGGAGAACGGGCATAAATCGACGACGCACCCAAAGAGGAAGAGAGTTCAAGAAGCGGTGAAAAAGGATCAAGAGGAAGATACCGAGGAACCTGTTCGCAAGACGTTAAGTTACGGGACTGCGGGGAGCCCAATTTGGAGTAAGGCAAATTTACGAAGTGGTCCAAGAAAGACGTAAGAGACGATACGAAGCTTTTGCAGAGTGTTTATTGTTATCGTTAACGTTATCTTTGTTATCGGCCGTAGAACCGGTTGGTTCGATCAAAACAATTAATTAAGCTGTTCATCCTGTCCCGATGCAGTTCAGCGGCCGCTCTAAGATTCCTGCGAAGCGGAACTGTTCTTCACGGTACTTCCTGGGAACCGGAGTAACCTTCAGGAACCTCATGGGAACTGGTACCACTAAGAAGAATCATGCAAGAAGAAGAATCATGGGTACCGGCTCGTACCAGATTTTACAAACAATAGTGAGAACTTCATGGTACCAGGAAGCAATTTGAATTCCACTTCAGTGGGGAAGTTCAAAGTTTTCAGAATTACTCGGTGAAGTTCAGCGGTTGCTGAAGAACCAGCCGGTGGTCGTTGACGATGGTGCAGCGAATCGAAGGGCAATCCTGAATGATGGATTTCATGGAGTCCGATGGGAGGCTGGCAGGACTGACCGTGGGATGGATCGTGGGAATGATCAAAGTTCCGGATGGATTGCGCGGTGAAATTTGAAAGACAGCCGTGGCGAAGAATTGGAGAACCGTGCACCAAGATGGCGGGTGCTCGCTTCCGGGACGAGCCATCGATACGGAACGGAAGAGGAAAAAGAGGAGAGAGGAAGACGCTGAGGCTGTGGGGGAAAGAGAATAGAAAGAAGGTAAAAGATGGAGGGGAAAGGAACTCTCTCTCCCTGCTCCCATTATGTACTGGTTAAGGTACTCCTGCATTCTCTTCATCGTGAGACTTCGTTCCCAACTGTTGACTAGCTCGCATCTGAACTCCACTTCAATTATCACCGGTTCCTCCGTACCTGCGATCGCATAGGATTCAAATATTTTTGTGAACCATGCTCTAAAATATTTTTTTTTAAAATACGTCACACCTCCAACGATGCAACTGCAAGTGTTGAATCTTTGGTCTTCGACCCCAAGGCCATGTGAAGATCTGTGATAGTTTTTACACCAAAATGGTACACCCATTTTCAACCCAAGAGGAAATCACATTGGCTGTCAACGATCTCTTCAAGAACTTCTTATCGTTCAGGCTTGGACTCTGTAAATGGCACTGGAAGAATTCACGGGGGATCATAGCAACGGGCCCGTGGAGCTCCCGTGTCATACACAGCGTCCGGCCTTACTTCTGAAAGTAGAAACAAAAAACATTGAAGCTGCCTCATCGTTAATTTATTTAGCATACGTCCTCGCGACGATAAATCAGCTAATTACGAAATTAATTATTAGCTGTCCAGCACGTAATTACTTGCTACCGGCAAGACCCATGCTGGACGAAGACACAGTGTCCGTCATAAAATACACTTTTCGCGAAATATCAATGAAAATTATTATACCGAAAAATTTTTTTTAACAAATTTTCTGATCCCAATCAAATTCTACAAGGCCCATAAACGCAATTTCATTTCGCAACGATTCACTTTCAAGACCTAAACTGCGGTACACAGTGCCCATTATGAAGATCCTGTTTCGTTATCAAGATCATTTCTTGCAGGACCTCCCAAAGGTCCTTCAACCAGGTATTTAACGACGACTTCGTAAAATTTTTTAACGTTCTTAAAGCTGCGTTCCCACTTCGTTCTGACTTTTCATACTTAACGAGCATTAAATACATATATCAAACCGTACAGACGCATAAGTGATTAAACGATCATTCGTTATGAACGGAGCTTAAGCACAGCCCCGTGGCTAAAGACGTTAAAGCGAATTGCTGCAATTAGCATTATCTTAGAACCGGAAGTGGTTTGCGAGATCCAACCTAAAGCGTCTGTTTCTGCAAATCAAAAGTACATTAATAAGTACCATGCATTATTCTCATGCTTTTGACGCATGTAAAAATCTTCTGCTCTCTAAGGATCCATACAAGTGCGCACTGAAGATACGTTTTACAGATATACTGTATATATATGTAGCATATCTGTACAATAGTGCGTACGAACAGGTCGGTACGTTCAGGCAGTAAAAGTTCACACACGCTTCCCAGAAAGAGAGAACGTTGAACCTTGGAGTAATTCGGTGTGAAACACGTCATAAGATACAGTCTCTACAGTCTATGGGATATATCTCTTTGCGCTCTCTTACTCTCTGGTACGTGTACGGGTACATTGTAATATATATATATATATATATATATATATTACAATGTACCCGTACACGTACCAGAGAGTAAGAGAGCGCAAAGAGATATATCCCATAGACTGTAGAGACTGTATCTTATGACGTGTTTCACACCGAATTACTCCAAGGTTCAACGTTCTCTCTTTCTGGGAAGCGTGTGTGAACTTTTACTGCCTGAACGTACCGACCTGTTCGTACGCACTATTGTACAGATATGCTACATATATATACAGTATATCTGTAAAACGTATCTTCAGTGCGCACTTGTATGGATCCTTAGAGAGCAGAAGATTTTTACATGCGTCAAAAGCATGAGAATAATGCATGGTACTTATTAATGTACTTTTGATTTGCAGAAATTCAATTAATAGTGAGTCATTAAAAAATTTCGAATAATGATCTGTCCGTTTTTTTAAATAATTTTTTGAGTCCTCCGGTTATGAGTTAATGATTTAACGTTAATGAAAAAAAAAGGCTGGTTTCTATAGCCTAAAACTTTTTAAATTTTAATGATTTTCATAAGGACACCTGTTGAGCTGCACAGCCTACGCTCTTGGTGACGTGACGCTTGGTGTCTGATATATATACATACATATATATATACTAGTCCATACAGTGGAGTGTTTATGGAGTTGGCTGTAAAATAAAGAGCAAGGCGAATTTTTTGCAATAATATGAAAATGAATGACGATGGGTTAAGCGTTTCGTTGATTGAAATCATCCACGTGGCGTCCAGGCGTCTAATAGGGAATCAAGGGTGACGTCGCGACGCTATAGATAGTTAATGGCACACCTGTTGCATAAACTCTTACCACATGTTGCTTCGTGAATTTCAGAATTGTACAAGTCGAAGGACCGATACGGATTTTTGGATTTTTAGAAAAAAAAAAAAAACGGAATTTGGGTTTTTCCGAAGACGTATATTTGTCACGCGATCATAAAATGGATAATATTAAATTTTGATTGCCTAATTTATATTTATTCTCTGAATTAATTTAAACGTGTATATTGTAACGTATGTGGAATATCCTTGATTATACATTTCACGTGTCAGCATAGTTCCATGATTCCGTTTCCGGTAGATTCAAGAGCCATACTTCCGGTGCCCCCATGAAACGCAAATCAAAATGATTTTTCCACCAGCCCTTTAAAAAATAATCTTTCCCACGTTGTATCCGACGTTTATTAAATTTATTTCGCGCAGCAGGTGAACGTGGGTATTACATATGTATCCATGTGCTTTTCCCGTACGGGTTTAGCATGCGTGCAAGTAACACGTAACCAGAGCGTGCATGTAAACGCACCCTGCACTCTGTTTGACGATACTGCCGTAACTGTTTGTCGCTCCAGTTGGTATATAAACGGGCCAGATCGATTGGACCCAATATTGTTGTACCGATAATTCCAAGATATGAGAATTATGGGTGTTTAGTTGATGGATTTTTGTTTCTTTATTCAAGATTGAGGTTAGGTATCACTACGTGATATATACATATGTATATGGAAGTACGTGTACAAGATAAGAATACAGACAATTGTTCTCGTTATTTTCTTGGTTACCGTTAGACATCGTGCCTACTCGTACCACTTTTTTTCGAGTTCGAGGAAAAAGACCAGGTCCCTTTAGGGTACGGCCCTGGATTTAACGGGTGGTTAGGAGAGCGTGCCCCGGGCCCCAAGCAGAGTCAAAACTTTCAAGCAGAGCTCGTGCCGTGAATTTCACGTTTCCATTGTTTGTAGCTAGCAGTCCAGAAAGTGGAGCTTCCGGTTTCTGGTCAGATTGAAATAGTTCACAGCCATACAGTTCATCCAACTGGATACAGACACGTCCAACTGGACATTAGCACAGGAGTCACATACGGAGTCGTCGAGAAATGAGAAAAGAGTAACATAACCTTAAAAAAAATCAAAATAAAAACCTTAAATCTTTACATTAATTTCCTGAGGAACCAACGAAGGGACACCCCCAAACAGGAAATCGATAATGGGTTTACGGGGAGTAAAAAAAATATTTCTGATTTGGACCCGTCAGTAAACTGAAAGTCAGGTAGGAACAAACCGGAAGTCCTTAATACACAGTCCGGAAGTGTTACGTGGGAGCGGCGGAAAGCTCAACACGCTCCAAATGAAATTGACGAATTTCGGGGAATCCCCTTTGACAATGTAAATAAATGCATTACGTATATTTCCTCTGTTCTACGTATCTACGTAACGCAGCCATACAAAGAATTCAGGACCGTAACGATTATCGCGTGCGCCCTCGCCCTTTGTGTACCCGTTACAAGAGCACGCGGCTTTATCTTTATAGCAACGTGAATATCGCAGTCCCGTACCAACCTCGGAAACAATGGAGAAAGCCGCGTACTCACGGACTAAGCTGCAGTTTTTGTTACGACCAAAGTTTCATTCCCGTACCGTTCTCCTACCTCTGTTTCTTCTTTCTTTCTCTCCTTTTCTTGTGCCCTCCCAGCCCTCTCTACTTTTTCCCTCGAGCATTCCCTGGATCTCACTGGATAATCGTTGTGCAACGTTGGTTCACGGTAGATTGGATCAAACTCGTGATGGACAGTGTCGGCGTACCACGAGATCATCGCTGCCTTTATTATGCTTCGTATACGATAATCGTGCGGTCAGTAGGTTCTGTTACGATCGTACGCGTATCCACGCTTTACGATTTCTACGTATACGACGCTAGTCAAGGTAATTAAAGCTTTTTATAAGGGATGCTAAGAGCTGTTAGTTACTTCTTTAACCGATCCTAAGTATAACCCGTGGCGCTGCCTACCGTGTCGGTAAGTACAGTTAGTGGCCACTCTTCGAATATAATCTATGGCCAATAGCTACTACGCATGCCATATTTTAATACAGCCACTGGCACATCTCCTCATTGGAGGAGTCAGCCATAAGGAAAGGAAGGAAAGATATTTTAGTACACTCCATAGCCGTCGTAGCGGTACCGTCTCCGTTTCCACATAACCATATATATATTATACTAATTGTTATGCTATGGTAAGTATTTATAATAAGCTCAACACTGACTTCTACTTCCTACATACAGCGTTAATTAGTCCAATCAGTATTACCACGCTACCAGACAGTTACTTTGGATATACAGTGAACCTAACCTGAAAATGCACATGGTAAATTGTACCTAACAATACGAGAGGTTGCTCTTGAAATTCTTTCTGGTATATATATATATATACGTTCTTCATATAGCAGGGAATATGTATACGTACTCTTCTAACAGTCTGTATACCTTTATTGTGTTAATTAGTCCTGCCAGGGTTAAGTCGCATCAAAGATGGCGGCACTTTCCACAGAAATCCCGTGTATGCACAGGAGTATATACGGAGCGTGTGCATAAGACGCGGATGCCACGAGGAGTTTTCAGACGGTCATTCGTCTCGGTTGGACTTTTACTAATGTCTGCACGCGAGCAAAGCGTCGAGCCAGAAAGGATGGAGATGCGTGATTGCCACACTAATAACTGGAATAACGAGGCACTAAGGTAATTATTGTAGGTTAGGAAGAGTTGCGGTCTAGTATACATTGGATATATGCGTACATATATATACGTGGCTAAACTACCAAGGAAGGTAGCACCAAACAAGAAACGAACCCACAACAAATTCATTACGCTGCTAGGAATTTTCAGCGGGACATCGCCACAATTGTTCTTCGTTACCACAGCCATGATTTTTCTTTGTCCACCGTTGCGAGGAATCTGTTTAACGATGGCGGCACAGGCAGCGCAATAATGCGACGCACTTGGGGTTTTATTATGACTTGAGAAATCAAGAGAAACTCTTGTTTGTCAAGCATGAATGTTCGGTAAGTTTGTATTTTGAGCGGAATGTATTTATCTGAGTTTTGAATTTGTTTATGGGTCGGTATACAATTTTTTCGAGGCACTGTACAAGAGGGTTATTATATCATTATTTTTTATTTCGCTTATTATTAATTTCTTTTTTTCTTTAATCAACTCTGTAATTTTCTTGGGTCTATGGAAAAATCTTTACCTTCGCAATCTTTTGCTTGTTGGTTACGTACTATCAATTATAAACGTGCAATCGATTTTGATTATAGCGGACTTTCAATTTTTTTTTTTCTATTAGAAATAATGTAATAATACTGTGCAACCTTGCGGAGGTTATGATTGTGCAAGTTGAGGAGCGTCGATTAATTAATATGTTATTATTCAAACGTTTATTCTTCACTTCGTCATATTCTCTTACGTCGCACTTTGTGCACTTCGCTTTGTCTTACTCGATGTAACGCGTGTACTTAGCGGTATCGATTTTATGTTTTTTTTTTCTTGTGTCATACTATTTTATTATGAAACAAGGCAAGCCGAGCGTAGAAGTGATATACTTTTATTTAATTATTGCGATTTAATTTAATTTAATTTAATTTAATTTTATTTTTTAGCGATATATATGCAAAAAGCGGATACTTACGTAGGTGCTAATCTGTCTTTTAGGAACATCGTGTTGGTCTGTATTATAAATGAAAAGGATGATCTCGTGATGCTCGAACTACACGATCCTCGGAATTGCGCAACTATTCACGGAACACGAAACAATTAAAATTATTATAACACGAAGAGCGCGAAGTGCTAACGTGGAATCGAAGTTGTCATTCTCGTGTTAATGTCTGACCATCACGAGAGGATACTACCCTTTCAACGTTAACGAGCTTGATTAATTTTTCTGTATAAATGCAAAAAAAAATTCTACAGCCCAATCAATATATTTATATACCGTAAGGAGAAATATTTTTTTATTATACATTTGTAGGTATGCTTTTTTTAAATAAAAAATATTATACGTTTCGAAAATTGTCGCAATCCACTGTGGGTGTTCCGGGCTCATTTTCAAGGTTTTTCATTTGTTATGACGCGTGACATCAAATTCTTCGCATATGCGCGTCAGCTGTTCTTCATATTCGAAAGACGCGCCATGTATCTCCACGGAAATAATTAATATGTTTATACGCAAGCCGATGGGAAGCGTCCAAAAATATCAAAGATTGCTAATGACGTTAAGAATAATTTCTACCATTGGTTTAGCTTAGTAAATTTGATAATACGCCAAGTACGGGATTATTTGGCTGATCCGAGAATTAAGGTATTTTCACACCGAATAAAAATTTTGTATTTTTTTTAATTTTCCAAACATTTCCATCTTTACCTTGCACCGTTCATTTTCGTTCTTTCGATTGTCCAAATTTTTAGGTTATTAATTGTTAAGTGACACGTTATAAAATTATAGGTATCTTAATACAGTATTAGAATCGGCAATGGATATTATCAGTGCTTTCTAAGAAGTCTGTGCTTCTTAGCACCATTGCCATTCTACCATTTTTTTATTCGATTAATGAATTGTCAACTGATTAGATATCATTATCGTAGGTTGAGCCTTCTATAAATATTACCATGCTTAGGAAGATTTTCTAGTCCAAGCTAAAGTTTCGCGACAGATCAAATATGTTCAAGTGGATATGTCTGTCCGTGCTGGTGGCAACCATTTCATTTGTCAATGGTAAATTAATATTTAATTTAAAAGAAAATTCTTTTTCGAAAGACATTCGTTTAAATAATTTGAAAATATATAATTTTTTTTAATATCAAACAACCACCTCACATATGGAGTGATAAATATATTTTTGATAAATTCTAACAATAATTACCGAGACAGTCATTGTGCAATGAGGAAACATTGTTGTGATTATATTGTGAAAGTACAGCCAATCGCCTTTTCCATCCGATGAAATAATCGGTGATCAATGATTTCGAGGTTAATCGATTAGTTTCGTACGCTCTGCATAATTCGCCTTCACTCGCGAACACGTTAAACAAAACGTTTAATTATAAAATTAGTAAATTTCCAATACCTTAGATTTTAACAATAATCCTCATTGTTAATCAATATCCGATAAGGTTATGATAACGAGACGCTCCATAAATCTTCAATTATCATTTATCACAAGATCGATGTAAGGTGTCAGAGTCGTTTACATTTGAACGTACTAAATCTTTCGCTGACCGTTTATAATACTATGTATTCATATAACTAAAGGCGCATTCACACTGAATAATTACACTTGGCACTTGACTTTCGCCTCTGTACTTCCCACTCGTTATAATAATCATCCTGGCATTCAGTAACGTGTTCCGACATAATTTACCGACTGAGAAAGGACGCCGAGAGCTTCGACCGAAAATAATCCATAGATCGATCAATCCTATTACGTATTACTTTCAGGTGCCAATCTGGACTTGATCTCCTCGAGGATCGTAGGTGGCGAAGTCGCCAAAACGGGCGAATTTCCATGGCAAGTGTCCTTGAGAAATAACGGCCGACACTTTTGCGGAGGCGGCTTAGTTTCTCTGCAGCACGTGCTCACAGCTGCCCACTGCATGGTCGGCAAGGACACTTCCCTACTTACCGTCATCACTGGATCAAACAGGTTACCAACCGATCGCGTTAACACGTATAATAATAACTACGTTTGCAATAATAACAATTTCAGTAACACTTCAAATCTCAAAACAAAGTTTACTCAAGGACCGGATGATGTCGCACATTTTTATATAGCCGGTACCAATTCACGATCCTTCAAGTCGACGTGTCTAGCTGAGCTATTTCGATGAGTTCTAAACATTTATTCGAGAGCTGTGTTCCGGATTGAAAATATCGGCGGGACATTTGAATTTAGAATTTTAAGACCGTACTAACGTTGAGATTTATAGAGGGCTTCCGAGTCCTTATGACCGGCTAGTGTAAAATGGCTGTGCTCAGCGCCGTAATTAATTTCGCCACAGACTTGGCAAGTACATTGGTCGGACTGCATTGATTCCGGGAAATTGCATTATTTTCAGTTTGGCCAGTGGCGGCGAAACGCATGGAGTACGTAATATATCGATACACAGAAACTACGTAGGCGGTTCCGTAACTTCTTATCGATATGACGTATCGGTCCTTACGGTAATATTATTTTAACGTTAATTAAATAATTTGCAATAATTCTTTTTTTACTCAGTAACCTCTGATCGTCGTAAGACGGGTGACTAATTTTTATTGGAATAATTTTTTTAGTTGGCTGCCGAAATTACGGAATCGTCGGTACAGTATCCTATTGGATTACCGATCGAGAATACCGAAAGTGGCGTCCAGGCTCGTGCATCTGGATGGGGCAGGACTATTCATCCTGGCAGTTCGTTGCCAACGGCCCTGCAGAAACTGAATGTCACGATTTTGAATAATACCGATTGTCAGAGCTACCACAATTTGACTATTTACTACGATCAGATTTGCGCCATGAAGCAGTATGGATCAGGAATGTGCAACGTAAGGATCGTTCGTTGTTAATATTTTTTTTGGACTATGAAAAATGTATTTTCCAAAATTTTCAGGGCGATTCTGGCAGTCCGCTTGTTTCTGATGGCCGCGTGATCGGTATCGTATCTTGGGGCGTCACCTGTGCTCTTGGTTATCCAGACGTCTACACAAGGGTTTACGCGTATCTTTACTGGATCGGCAGCATTATTTATAATACAGAAACGCCTCCATCGCTCAAAATCGACAGACACGTACCTGGAAATTTTAACATCGATTCTAAAAATCTTTTACTACGATGAAAATTTTTTTGAAATTTTTTTTTTTTCCTAACGGATATTTTATTATTTAAACTCTAAACGTTTCTTATCCGGTTTGTACTTTCTTCCCTGTCACTCTCCTCAGTCATCCTCTTTTACTATGTCACTGTTATTTATTGGTCGATCATTTTCGATTTGCCACACTGTACTTTGAATTTCTACGGCGACTCGGCGCTTCCTTTACGCTTGATTTGTATTGCGCGTATGACGTCATTTTTTTCTGGGACGTAAATCGCGGACGATTTATATATAAAATATTTTGAAAACGTCGTTACATTGTTTTTACCCTAATTTGACATTCCGAGACTTCCTCAAGGATTTCTTTATTTCTGACTGCAACGATTCTGCTTCCGCGATTTTTGCATTAGGGATGTCTTACATATGTTTTTAATACAAAAAACATAGATGCGTATGTGTGTGTATTGAAAATTTGGTAAAAGAAATTTAAAAAAGCCAATTGCTAAGATACAAAATTCCGGAAACGAACGAAACAACCATATATGCGTATATCTACAACTTCCGGTTCAGAAATTCGGCAAGATCGAAGTCAATTTTGTTTCTAACGGCGAATGCGTAATATATGTTTTGAACGATGGTGCCTCAAAGCAAACCTATTTTCATTTTTTCCTTCGCCGGATATCTTTTTCTGTCTTTTTATTAAGTTAGGTTAAGTTAATTCTCTCCAGTAGTATTTTCTCGTATTATAAGTCAAAACTCATCAACTACCACACCGATGACAAATGGAAACTATGACTACTAGTATTTATTTAGTTTTCTAAATTTTTTACAAGACAAAGTGTTATTACTGGCACTTATCATGGGATTACTTAAACTGTTACGAAACGCGTTCGACTTTGTACATGAATCAATCCACAATGTCCTAGTATCAGTCACAGAAAAAATCCTATCAAGATACGAAACCAATGACACTTGACAGATATCATTGCCATTAGCTTAGAAGTTATCATGGACAGATAATGAATAGGCATTCCTATCGTAGTTACATGACACCAATAATATTTATTGATTAATCCTTTGTTAAAAAAATTTTCCTCTAAACATTTTTTAAAATTGCTATTGGATAAGAAGAATTTTATACAATTTTTTATCTTTTTCTTAATGCGATCTCACCACTTGATCTCAATTTCAATATAAAAGTGATACCGTCTCACTTAGCGTCAACGCCCACGTTAACGCCAACGCCATAAATTTCCAATGACAAATCACCTACCATAGATATAGTCAGCGTTGACGTTACCTGTCACGAAATATTTATTGACAAAAAATAAAAGATCCTTATCAAAAATTGATTACCCCTTATCACGAATCACTATATGCAATTTTTCGTTTAATTATGGAATAATGATAAATCATCAGAATACTAAAAAAAAAAGAAAAATGAAAATTTAAAAATATTTCTGAAAAACTGATTAACACCAAATTGACACCTATCGCCACGTCGCTATCATTATCATCAACCATAATACAATTATTATCACCGAAGACCATTAAAGTGCTGAAAAGATAATCTTTGAAAAAAAAAAAAACTAATAACGAGAAAATCATGAAGCCGTACAATGATTTATTACCGAACTAAGTTATGAGCACTTTACGAGTTAAATTGTCATCAGTTATATAAACACTTCATGACAGTACCATGAGCCATAAGATCATTAAAGTTCCATCAAGGTAGAATTAATCAGTAAAATCATTGAATGTTCAATGAGTTAATAATAATAATCAATGTCAAAGTTCATAATTTTCCATTGCTTAAGGTTTCTTTGAACCTTTTTTTTACTCCTTTTGGGTTCAGTCTAGGACAAACGAAGTGGCAAGTCTGAGTCCACTAGAAGGACGTGTTCCTTTAATTCGAAAGCTCTTCGCTCTTTTCGTCGATCCAGTCAACGAAAGACGATACCCTGGTGTAAACATCGGGAACACCGACGGCACAGAGTCTGGCCCAAGAAGTGATACCGACGACTGCGCCGTCAACGATCAGGCCACCGCCACTGTCACCCTGTTCATTGACAGGAAGAAATAATGTTAAAAACAAACTCAAGTTTGGCAGCTGTCAATTAGTTCAATGAGATGCCAACAGAGACTTACGCTACAGACGCCTTCGCCGTAAGTGGAAAAAGCACAGATATGGGTATCATGGATAGTCAAGGAGTGATATGCCTGACATTCTTCGTTTGACAGAATTGTCAAGTTGACACTTTGAAGCGCAGTTGGCAGGGAATAACCAGGATGTATAACTCTTCCCCATCCACTCAACGCGGCTGAAGTATTGCCTGTTACGTAATCGACGCCAACGGACGCTGGTGCTTGTCTAGCGGAGACAGGAGCTTCCGTTGACAGCTGTCAAAAAATTTGATGATAAAATTTCGTGTGACCATTCAAAATGATCGTACGACTTTACGCGATTGGATTTTTTTGGTGAATTGAATAAAGGAAAAAAAAAATGGTCAATGTACCTTTACAAGCGCTATGTCATTTTCCCAAGAAGATACGGCACCAGCTGAATAATTAGCGTGATAGATGATATTCTTGACTCCGTGATATTGACCACCTTTCGCCAAACTGTCACTTCCGGTGACAACGTTCACTTCATTGGCGGCGAAGGAGTCGACGCAATGCGCAGCCGTGAGTACCTAACCAAATTTATATTCAAAATGGACTCGTCGGAAATCTTTAATTTGGACTTACGATATCGCTCGATATTAAGGTGCCTCCACAAAAGTGTCTACCCAGATTACGTCTCAGTGACGCCTGCCAAGGGAAATCGGTTATGGCTGCTACCACGCCGTTAACGATTCTGCCGTCGATTGCGGCGCCTGTCGGAGGTTTTATATATTTTTATTGTATTTTAACGTGGATGATGATTTTTTTTATATTATATCGTCGCTTTTATTAATACGCTTTACCGTTTACCAATTCGAGAAATCCAAAAACTGCCAAAAATCCGGGGAGGAACTTCATGGTTGATTCTCAGCTTGCTGCTACGTAGTTAAAGATTTATCGCTAATGATTCTGCTTATATAGACGATTCCGTCTGATTGCCAATCGAATAAGGTTTAGGCTCCGGATTTAATCTTTTTATCGATAACTGATTATCTTATCCGTATTACAGGAGTATGACTTCCATTTTTTCATGGCTGATCGTAAGTCGGCATTTAGTCGACAATAACTTACTACTGCGTTACAAACATCCTGTCGTCTGCTTGGCTTTATTTTAAATTTTTCGAACTATATTTACATCTACTGAAATGCTTCCTACCTTTCTTTTCTCGTAGTAGATACAATTTTCGTGTTATAATTTGATTTTTTTAGCTGACAACAATTTTCAAAAATATTCTGTTTCACCTATAAGCTCCCGGTGGGTCTGAGAATGTTTGATAAGAGTGATAACAATTTTTTTTCACATTCTTCGATATTGCTGTCTATTTAACAGACGTCTCTTCACGTGGATCGCAAGAGGATGGCTCGACGTCGGGCGTCAGTCTGCGTGACGCTCATGAGTCCGTAGCAAATGCATCTGGAGCGCGGCCAAAAATCAAAAATAATTTGAAACTCGTGGAATCGCTTGTGATAGATCGTTCCTTGGCGTCTTCGACCAAAGTCGATTCTCCAAATTCTCCTACGTAAGCATATCATATGTATATATACTATATACATATATATATATATATACACATATATATGGGCGATTTCGTTATTTCTATATACGTGGTTAGCATTTTTTTTGACTCATTGCTATTTTCGATTTTCATATCAGACGTAGGTATCCGGTTTGAGTCGTTTGATCGTCGTGCATCTTTTTCTGTTTTTAATTCTTGTTCCTTACTGAGTATGATTTATCACGGAATATACAGATTAGAAATTATAAAGAGGAATTTTAGGAATCGATGATTTTCATTTACAGATATAAGATTTATTTGTTCGTTATTTTTATTAACTTATGGGTATACAATATTTGATATATCAATAATTGTATGTATGTATATTGCATTAGATGGTAATAATTACAATGGGATTTCGATAATTAGAATCTCAAGGGAATCGAAATAAGCTTCGAGTTATCGTAGTTTCGACCTATGAGGGTTTTTAAGTTAAAGAGGTGAAAAATTAAAAAATTCGAAGATCAATACGCTTATAGAGAGTCCCACTGTATATAATACAGATTATTGATGTGTAAATAAAAAATATCGTTTTTAATTAACAACTTTTTTATTGCTTATCTGAAAATTGGTAAAAATATAAATTCTACGTGATTCCGAGATATTTCAAGTCAATTGTTTCGTTCGCATCGATTTATGGCTGCATCAAATTAATCAAATAAAAATATAGCAAGGAGCGAATAAATGATGAAACTCCAAAGTCAGTGTGTGGTAAAATTTATGAATGTAAATCGTGACAACATATATATATATATATATATATATATATATATATTTAATCTTCATACTTCCATCTGGAAGTGGTCCAGAATGTATCAATTTTTAAATTAAAAAAACGACGATCAATGATATAAAAAAATTGATGAACAAAGGGGACTTAAAAGTGTTAAAAAAAAAAATTTCACCCGACGCGAGAAGAGCAAAAATCTGTACGAGTTTCCGGCATCGGTTGAAATATCGTGACAATCGTCGATTAACTATTTTAACGGAGAAGTTATTTAAAAAATGGGATTAACGAAAAAAAAAATTATAAATCGACAAGATATAGCCGCGCGTTAATACAGAAGACACTCGTGAGACGCGCTCACGCGAATAAAAAAAAATAGAAAGACTAAATAGAGAACGTGAATAAGCATGGGTAGGGTGAATAATTTAAAAAAAAAAAATCATAACTGAAATTTCAAGAAATCTGTCATATCCGGTGACTCCCTATATGCGAACACTGTACAGAATTTGCAACTCAATAAAATGACAATACAACGTTGATAAAATACATCGAATAGCATGATGCATAAAAATGATTTGAAAAAATTCAAAATAGACACCCTCATATACGGACAGTAAGAAATTTTCAAAAATTCTTCTTAGCTTCAATAAAATTACCATTGTCACTGTTAAATTTAATTTACTGCTCGATATCAATTATTTTCAAAATCATCGAAAAATTTAAAGCTCAAAGATGTCAAATAAATCGGCAATAAATCGTTTGGGCCAGATGAGGATCCGTTCGGCAAAGGATCTACGAGCGAATAAAAGGTACCGAGAGACAGTAAATCAGAAAAAGAGAATTAGAGAGTAAAAGAGAGAGAGAGAGTAAAATGGTCGATGAATGTACGTGTGCGTACACAGACATCCCCTGGTCCGTAGAAGTGTACGTGAGCAAGAGAGTGAGGAAGAGAGAGTTATTTGAGATCTCTCGGCGATCAGTCCAGTTCTGTAGTGCTTGGCGTCTGAACCTTAGAAAGTTGGTAGACCGTGTGTTCGGGGACCGCGCAGTTACTTACGGTGACATACGGGTGCGTACACAGCGAAAAATTCTCGTTAACGTCCACTGGCGTCCACCAATAAGAAGCACGAGACCTGCGGGAGCCCTAAATAAATAAAAGCCACGTTGGAATCAGCCTAGAACATCATTTACGTAGAAAGCCGTGCCGAATGATATTGACAATAGTGAAATCGTCGCGAACCTAACCTAAAAGCTAAGACTCGTAATTGTAAAAAAAAATTACATTAAAACCAAGACTTTTATATAAACAATAGTAAAGCATCTAACCGCACTAGTTCGATTTCCAAGAATATTCAAGATCAACAACAGCTGCATCCAGTTTAAACTTTCTCTTACAAGAAATCGACGTTGCACTGTAAGGTCGGGTAGCCACTTGACGAGCAGGTATAACAAAGTGGCAGTAGAAGCCAGGAGGACGGCCGTGCCGTTGACATCGTAAATAGACGCAGACGTCTCTCTCTTGAATCATTGGTATATCCGTTAACGTGTTTAACGGCCAACAGTGACAGTACGTAAGATCGAAGGAAGAAGCTAAAGGAGAGAAAAAAGTCCCGAGAGACACGAAGTAGTCAGTGATGAAATATCGAAGAAAATAGATAAATCGCAAAGGCGTGACTGTAGGCGGTTGTCGACAAGGCTTTAGGGTACAACGTTAGTCGTCGCTACGTTGTGAATCCGCACGATTTTGACGAGCGTCGATGAGTCGTCGTGTGCGAGAAAAGTGTCGTCAGGATTACGTGACAACGGTTACGGATAATAACCTCTGAAAATTCACAAGACAAAAGGACGCCAAGTTTAACCGTCAAAACGGGACGTTTAAACTACGTGCAAGCTGTAAGTACGTGTCCCGTCGCTCTAATAATATCTTGACAAGGATCGTTGAACCTGCTGCAACTATCTTGACCTTTAAGATTGTGGGATTTAGTCCTCGAGCCAAGCAGGAATAAGTTTGCAGTTTTAGTTAATATAAATTACGTGAGAGTATGTCAGGGGACACGAGTTCGGACGAAGACGGATCGCAGGACGACGTGCCACGATACGAAATCGATGATCTGGAGATCATTAAGACGATCGGTGAGTGATATTTTTTGAGAAAATAATAATTTCGCTTTTTCTTAAGCGTACACTAACACTCGACATTTTATTGTCAATCTTTTTTGTCATTCGATACATTTTTTTTTTAATTCTCTACTGTGAGTGTACGCGTCTCGAAAGCGTCTTGACGCCTGAGGAAAGTCAGATACATGAGGTTTGCTAAGTGAGCAAGTGGGCCACTGGAGAGTCAGTCGGATCGTTGGGTATATTTAACTCTTAAAGCCAGTATCACGTAGGAAAAATCTTGCGCGAATGGATGACTATGATGATTCAGCAGAGTCTCTTTTACACGAGAGTCATTGCGCGAATTATTATGATCACGATCGTTTCCGCGTCTGCAAGATCGTCACGTGTTTCATGGGGGCGTCGGATATTTTGTGATA
The DNA here is from genome assembly GCF_000341935.2 of Cephus cinctus. Classification (NCBI taxonomy): domain Eukaryota; kingdom Metazoa; phylum Arthropoda; class Insecta; order Hymenoptera; family Cephidae; genus Cephus; species Cephus cinctus. The sequence continues at coordinate 791,606 of NW_014332893.1, read as the reverse complement.
TGTATATGTATATATATATATATATACACACGAATGGTTCTACAAAAACGTCGTGACATTATAACGAACCTCTGTCACGTTTCGTGTATTGTTCATCATAGCCCCTACATAAGTTTTCTCAACACCGTTATCGCTGCAAACTCCTTCTTTATTGTTACTCCAAAAAACTCCATATCCTTATACATCTTTTCCCTTACTTACTATCTTCGAAATCATAAAAAGCAAACGCCCCTTAATTAATCGGTAGTGTGGATTTTGCACGAGCTACGCGTCCTACACTATATACTTATTATACACTCAAACATTGATTTTCGTTTTATATATGGAAATCCACCAATTATCCCTTCAGGACCCCATGAAGAAATTGCTGAACGTTACAGATCTTTTTGGAGGCGAATCGCAGCGTCACGACGTCTTTTGATCGTTAAACAAAAGTCCTATGACGTCATTATTTTGTTCTAGAATCATTAATCGATTAATCGTACAAAGAATATTTTACGTCTGTCACTTTGATATTATTATAACAAAGAATACGGTACGCTGCAGCAATTACGTAATACAAAAATAATAATAATAACTGCATTCTGGCAATTATAATTACACGCTTGTACGCCATCTTTGACAAATGAAAATTCAAGTCTGACGTTACGACCACTCGTCGCTAACACCTGTCGTTCCGTTAGCAAGGGACAGCGGTAAGAAGTTCCGCCATTAACTAGACAAAACATAGCTCGTCTTTGGCTGCTGCCAATTTCAGTATTTATAGACAAAAGAAATGCGTCTGTATCATAGGATTCTTGTCCGTCTCTCGTAAATACAAATTTTTACAACATAACCTATTACGCGTAATAACCCAGCATTTTGTTCCCACACGTAGGTTATAAAGAGAAAAGACGATATAATATTACGAAGAAAAAAAAGTAACAGACGCGTAATGGCAAAAACACAGCATATGTCCTGTACGCATAAAGATCCAAACACGTGTTATTTAGAGATGAAAGCAACTGAAGAATAAAAGTTAATATATATATATAGTTATACTAATTTTTAATTGAACAGCAGCCAATTTCGGTCAGGCTTCGATTGGCCAGACACTAATTAGATACGGTTCGTTAGACGGTCTATCTTCAGGACAATTAGGAGCTTACAAGCTTAGAATAGAATACGAGCTTTGATATTTTAAACGCGGTCAGCCTCTCTAATCGTTGGGTCACTAACGCATGGGTATCTACAGTTATCGACGTAGGGTCTTGTACGGTCGGTATGGTAGATTCTAATGTTAATATTACCTACAGAGCACTAACCGAAACTACTCGAAAGTTATTATATTTTTTTCAATGATATTTATCGTAATGATCAAACTATTTTAAGGTACGGGTACATTCGGTAGAGTCGTCCTCTGCAGGCACCAAGAGAGACCATTGGCACTGAAAGTCTTATCTATGGTTGATGTCATCAGACTTAAGCAAGTCGAGCATGTGCGCAACGAGATATCCGTCTTGAAGGAAGTCAATCATCCTTTCATCGTTAACATGTGAGGAAACCATCGGCAATCATTCATTCTTAACGTAAATACACGTTGTACGGTACATTGTTGCTATCCATCAAGCTGACTTTGTGTACCAGAATATTATTTGGCATTGAAGTCGTCATGCGGAAGTCATTGGACAATGACGTGTTCAGTTATACTTGTACAACGATATTAAATCTCTTAAGTATACACTCTGTAGGTGATATGCTAATTTTGAAATGACTTTTTGAACTTTTTTAGGTTATGGAGCAGCAGGGACGAAGCCAGGGTTTATATGTTGATGGAATTCGTCCCAGGTGGTGAACTGTTTTCTTATCTGAGGGCAGCGGGACGATTTACGGGACCCACCAGTTGTTTTTATGCGGCTGAAATTGTCTGCGCTTTGGAATATCTGCACAGCAGGCACATTGTCTACAGGGATTTGAAACCTGAGAATCTTCTGCTGGACACACAGGGTCATCTTAAGATCACGGATTTTGGTTTCTCTAAAAAGCTTACTGACAGGTTTGTATAGCAAAAGCTACATATATAACTTAATGGTATAAGAAAATATGTCTATTTTGTAGATATAATATCTTAGTAAAGATTTTTACAGGTTTATTCAAAATGGCAGATCCACTACAAGGATTTATTATTTGTATACTTAATTCAATTTTATTTTCAAAGTACAGGTTAATTTGATATTATTAGTAATATCATGATTCCTGACGAATCTTAATTGATCTCATTGTTTGCACTGTACTTTTTGAAAATCCATTCGTTATCGTATGATATTTTTGGATTCTCTGTTTACATTCTGAAAATTACTGTTTGATCTAAAAACTCTGTCTCGTGATTCGAAATGATTTTTTGATTATGAAACGATAATAAATAATAACGAATCTCACGTGGGAGCATGAATCAAATTTTATATATCTTCAAAATCGAAGATCGGTTTTACTTCTTATATTTTTAGTACGGCCGAGACTGTATGCGGATCATATAGTCATCGGCTTTAGTTTTTCTTTTGATCGCTAATTCCTCGCGTTTCTTGCTTTTATATTTTACATACATATTATATTCTATAAATGTATAGTTGGGAGAAATATAATTTTTCAAAATGTTTATTCTCATTGCAGAACGTGGACGTTGTGTGGTACCCCTGAATATTTGGCGCCAGAAATAATTCAAAGTAAAGGTCACAACAAGGCTGTTGATTGGTGGGCTCTTGGCGTCTTGATATACGAAATGCTATCCGGATTCCCACCTTTTTTCGATGACAATCCGTTTGGCATCTACGAGAAGATCCTTGGTGGAAGGATAGAATGGCCTAAGCATATAGATCCGATTGCCAAGGATCTTGTTAAGAAGTTACTCGTCGCCGACAGAACAAAGAGGCTTGGAAACATGAGACAAGGGGCTGAGGACGTAAAGAGACACCGTTGGTTTAAATTAGTCGATTGGCCACTGGTAATTATTTACTTATTTATTTATTTCTTGATTATGAACATTGATAAAAAATAGTTTATATTTATTGTGAAATTAAGGAAATAATCTATATAAATAATACAGTACGTCCTATCCTTGATAAATATAAGGTTGACACGAACGATTGCATTTATATATGTGTAAATTATTTATTTTATTATTATAAACTGCAGTTCGATATGTTATCTATGGAAAGTTGTAATTATACACATTCGTGATTGACCCTTGATATTATCTATGTTTCATTAAGTATTTTTATTTCAATTTTTAGTACTGTTTTATGATTTAGAATTTTCTACAGATACTTTATGATTGATTTTTTGCAGGTACCACAAAGGGCATTGACTCCTCCCATAAGGCCCAGACTTAAGGCCCCAGGTGACCCCAGCTGCTTCGACGATTATCCAGAAACTGATTGGCGATCGCAGCCACCAGTTCCTCCCGATCAATTAGCGCTGTTTCAAGATTTTTGACAAGAAATTTAATTTCTCCCCACAAAGTTCACAAGGACGCGTGACACTGATTTTTATGCTTAATGCACACGAGTACAATCGCGGCCGTATACGAATAATAATTATTTATTAATAGCTTTACGTAATTTATAATTATAAACTGACGATCTGAAAGTCTGTATGCTTTGGTGAAAGCAATTCGATCTTTTTTTCATTAATTTGTTGTCGATCGACAGTAGTATTTTGCTCTATCTGAATTCGTTATTGTTTCATTGATAATGTTACGAATTGCTTACACAAAAAAATGTCGAACAATATAAAAAATGTCTTATCACGCCTATAGACTTTTGATCTGTCAGTATAGAATTGTTCCAAGCTGATTGGCTAGTTTTTACGTTTTCTTATTGTTTTGTAAATAAGCGCCTGGAGTTGCTCTTATTATACATTATTTATTTTTACACCAAGTACTACTCAATGTATACAGTAGTATTGTACATAAAAAGTCGCCATAACGGGTCTTTGTGAATTGATCTATAGGTAAAAGAATTAGGTGAAACATATAGATTTATTCACAAAGAACTGAAAAGAAATGGACTGCTTAATGAAGAAAAAAAAACGTCAAAATCTATTGTGATGCAAAAATTATAATGCTTTATAGTCAAAGAGATAATATTGCTTTTATTTTTTACTTTCCTATGTCATACCAAAATTAAATGCACGATTTACGATTGTATGCATTTGATATCGTAAGTGAAGGCCGTATGAAACCTTGATTGTCAATACAGACAATACGTCGATTAAAGTGATATGAAATTATGCCAGAGAGCTAAAAGGCAGTCAGTACTTGTACTGAGTTTGTGCGAGCAATGCAATCGACAAACTGGGCGACTGTCCCTCGAATTTGATTAGGTTCAAAAAGTAGATACAAAAAGACCCCTCAATACACGTTTATCGAATACACTCAAGTAATATAAGAAAAAAAATCAGTGATCTGGCGAGAAGTATTACTATACACGGTTTGAAATATTTAAACGGATCCACGTGCAAAATTGACAAAATACACACATTTCTAGCAATGTCTATGATGATTTCTGTCTTTGCAAGTAAGTTCATACTGTTTTCCTTGTAATTGTCCGAAGACATAACAATGACATTCTATGGCCCCCACATTAGCTTGTTTCCTACTGTTGTACCAAATTTGGGTAAAACACTGTCAGAATGATATGCAAACAATTGTATTGGAGAGTTCAGAGTATAGAAATGATTTTCCAAGTGTCACCTTTTGTCCACAAAGACCAATGACGGAGGAAAGGATTAACAAAATTTTACAAAGGATGATCTTGCCTACTGGTCTGCGAGCATCAAAATTTAGACACAATATAAGGTACAAATATATTATTGTACTGAATACATACTTTTTTTTTATATACAATAGAAGAAGTCGATAAGGTATATTTTTGATTGTTTCCTTTTTTTAGGCATTACCATGAGTTCCTAGCTCACACAAAAATAGACAACGCAACCATATTTGAGATGATCAATATATTGAAAATTAACAACATGACGATGAATGATTTGATAAATGATCTTATTGATCCCTGTGAGAGCTTTTTACATTCCTGCTATTTCGACGAGAGGAAAATCTCGTGTAGTCATTATTTCAAAAAAATAATGGCTGCACGTAGATATTGTTGTACTTTCAATAATCGTTTTTATTCTGACAAGAACGAGAACACGTATCGTCCCAAGACAAAGTCTGTGAAGTATAGTCCATATTCCGGCTTGGTTCTTCGTTTCAATGAAAATCGATTTGGGAGTAACACAATCGATAATAATGAAACGAAAAGTAGTGTTTCTAATGAAAATAAAATCTGGGTATGTAGACAACAAAAATAGTCTGATGAACGAATTAGACTAAGTTACGTAAAGACAATCGAATATTATTTTGATAATTTTTTTGTATTTACTCACAGATATGTGTACTCAATTCTTATGAGAGTCTATCCGGTACACTCATCAACTATGCGATACAACCTGGTAAAGAATTACACGTAAGATGTCACTGATGATTAGTTTTCTTGTTGCCATGTTGTTAAGTCACTGAGACTGGTCATTCGTAGATCCAAGTGGAGGTGTCGGTGAAATACGCGGGAAATGATTTACACAATGATTGCGTTGATGGTGACGTTGAGGAACGACCGTATGTTCCATTTTACTCCGTTTCCAATTGCAAATTGAGCAGCAAAATTCAAAAAGCCTATCAGCATTGTAACTGCATTCCTTACTTTTACGCCTATGGACTTGTCAATCATTCGAAGGAAGTACGTTACGCAACTTGATACTATTTTTGTAATATACACAAGTCGAATACGGATTGTTAAACAATTTCACTTCGTGTTTCCCTTATACTCGTTCTTTAACATTTTAGATATGTGATATCGAAAAGACAATTTGTTTAAACGATAATCACAACGATATATGGCGAGATAAGCAGAATTCAAAATATTACTATGAATCGCTGTGTCCATCCACGTGTAAAATATTTAACTTGCGGAAAACAACTACCGATATACCCATAAATGGAGGAGATTTCGCGTGTTCTCGGATATAGTGGGTAACTTTAATGAATCTTTCGCAACTTTACCAAATTTCATGTTTTATTCACTAACTGAACATATTCGATATCATATCAGTGAAAACATAACGAATTGTGGTGCCATCTTGAGAGTTTATTTAAAAACGGAAATTTCGAACTTATTTAAGCAAGAGGACGTAAAAAACGAATTTAACTATTTTGGTAAGTGATTTTAAATATTTATAATTACGTTCTAGTTGCTCGTGACTTTTTAAATTACATGTTGCTCCTTTTCTTCATAGCATATTTAAGCTACATTTTCAGTTTCTACTTGTGCTCCAGGATCATCAGTATTTTTAAAATTCTTTGTTTTATTGATTTACTCATTACATTCTTTTTATTAATCGCACTTTTCACTAGAAACAATTATCAGTAAATCACGTGCTTTGGAAAAGTAGAAAGATTTTTGAAATCCGGATATGAGTATATATTGATTAGCAACAATCAATTGGAACAGTTAGAGCAACGTACATAGTAAAGTTACAAAGTATATATTGTATGTACGCGTCAAGATGTTGTAGTTTTATTTTGAAAATATATATCATATTGATTTTTATTGCCAATAAATTTTATTAAAAATAAATTATATCTAGTGATGAAAACCTTGTTCTAAATATAAATATTATTGTTGTGTGCTCAACGTTTTCCATATTGAGCGCTATGCTGGAACTTTAATTAACAAAGACATGTATGACTGCCGGTAGAATTACAATAATTAAATACATGGAATAATTACATTCATTATCGAGAATGCGAATTTTAATAAAATATTGAGAGCATGCAAGTCGAATAATTTTTTTTTTTTCGATATTCGGATTAGATTTGGACAAATTTGACTCAATAGGCATAGCATAATCGTGAATCACAAATATTTGTGAATAGACCAATTCCCAGACTATACATTGTGATCGAACAAAAATATAACATAAAAAATATTGTTATCAGATTTAAATCAAACAAAATACTATAGTCAACAAATTATATTATCCACGTAAGGGAACCGAATATTGTCCTTTTTCGTGAACGTAATATTTTTTTGATTTGCTCTATTAAAAATCGTATAACATACTTCTCTGACATCTATTCCTAGGAACTAGAACCTCTTCCTACATGGCAGCTTCACGAATAACGTGGAGACGTGTCACTTCGTTGTTTTTGTTTGAGCCATTGTGACCAACCCTAATCATGACAAGAAACAAGATACCCAACAAACTATTTGTATAGGAGGAAAATATAAAATAATTAATCCCCCCCAATAACTTCCACCAATTAGCACGAATTTCCAAATCTAAATTCCCCGTGCCGAGACAATAAACAAACGTATTGGTGTTTTGCCAAAAAAATTCAATCAGTCATTATATCCATTGACAGTACGGTCCCCTTGTCACTGTCATTGATCACAATAGTTCAACTTACCTTCATACCGTAAAACCAGAAGCCAAAAAGACGCCCATAAGATTTCGTTATAAATAAACAAAAAGAACACAAAATCTAGACGAATTCTTCTCTAGTCCCGCTCTAAAAGCTGTGACTGCCGGTAAACTTGTACGAGTTTTATTTTTGGAACAGCCTCCAAAAATATCAGGTTAAGTTATCTATAGTAAGCCAGCCGTGAGCTGGAAGGACCAGCTATTTTCAACTGGCCGCCTACACTACAGAAACAAACCCGGCCCGGTTTTCTGGTTTCCAGTAATTCCCAGCTGTTCCACAATGAAAGTAGCAATATGAGGAATAGTAACAAATTTTTGTACACGATACCGAAGAAGCTTCTCTTCGTTTCAACAATTTGCACCGTTGATACAATGCGATGCACATAGCAGGACAAACATTTTGTTCACGGGATCATTCAACAATTGTGTCAGAGGCCACGTTAACAAACAAAATATTCTTTAATGGAGTCTTGTTTCTTTTTTCTTGTTCTCAACAAGACTTTGTCGTCGCGCTAAAAGCGTTTGATCTTCTTGGTCTGTGACCTAAATGTTAACACTGTACATGTATAGTTTAATTAATTATCATATTGATTACAAAAGATTGACTCCCGGCCGCGGGTGGATGACCGATGACGATGATTGGCTGGGGTTGTTCTTCCCGATGATTAACGATTTATTAGTTGCTATTGGATGAGGTTAAAGTTGATTTGCATTAAGATACGTCGCGATGATCGACGACGATCTGTGGCATCGTCTGCTGAGAATCCCATGACTTCAGCCGGTGACTTTCCGTTCTTCCATTCTCAGCCCTGAGAAAACAAATAGCTTTTTTGAGCAAATACAAAAACAACAATATTTTTACCCTCAAAAATATTCTTTATACATTTTCTTCATATCCAATATCCAGGGCATAACGGGTGACAATAATTTATCAATGCAACTTGCAACTGTTAACCTGTATTACAGAAACGAAGTTGTACGACACAAAAGCACATTCTGTTTATCGGATTGCACAACAGTTACTGTCACTGAGCATTTAAATACAGAGACTTCAACGCCCGACTAGGTGACAAGAAGATCACATACAATATCCTGATTTTCTTGAGAAACCACTAAAGAAAGATCTAATGTATAATATTTTCAAAGAAAGTTTTTAATGTAAACCGAACAAAAATTCTTGTGACAAACTAAAACTCTGTGTATCATATATTACAAAAAGTTGTGTTAAAAAAATAATATAAAAGTCAAAAAATATTGAATGCAATAAGAACAGTGACTGTGTCATTATGAACTATCGTCACTACGTTTATCCCATTGACAAATCATCACCACTCACCATCACGAGGAATGTGTTGCATTTTAGAAAATCCCGGCGTACAAGATCCAAAGGGAGATCAATAGTAAGATGAGAATAAGGTAAGTGGTTAAGATATTGGTCGTTTCGCTTGGCTGCGGCATCTTCTTCCTCTCCTATGGTATCTCTAGGTACAAGATACAAAGTAAGTACAGTCTGGTCTACGAGGTACGTGAATACTCGTGAAACTATGAAGAGACCTGAGTCTACCTCGGAATCGGAGCACTTGTTTGCGCCTTAGGCTTTTGACGTTGACTGGATGAAGAGCAGCCAAGGATTTCTTAGCGTTCCCGAATATTCCTCCAGGAGCACGAATTACCACGAATGGTGGGAGGTGGTGTCCCACCTATCACGCCAATCGGCCAACTTGCCACCTCCTACGCGATCACCTCCACCGTCCTGTTGAGTTACTGATTTTTTCTAAAAAAAAAAAAAAAAAATTAGAAAAAGACAGAGCTTGAGCTTTTCCTAGAGAAAGTCATATCAGGTATTTTTTTATATCGGGACCCCGTTTCGTATTTTGACTCTTTAATTAGCTGCTAGATTTATTTTTATTTTCGTTTCTAATCATTTGACGTGTGGTTTCGTTGGATTTTTTTTAATGGTTGGCTATCTTTTTTGTCTGGTTTACTTTGGTTTTTATAATTTTTCAATTATTTACTGGCGCATTTATCGCTGTAGCTCGTTGTATAACGTGCTTGACTAGAAATAGAAATGCACGATAAAGCAATGGCTACACACGAGTCGATACTAAATTCAGATCGATTTAAAGGAACCAAACGCTTTCAAGCTCGATGCCAAAGTTGAACAGTGCGCTTTTATCTAATCGAAGTAGTATTTCGAGTGAAATCAACATTATTTAAGAATTAATGGGGGATCGAAATATTCATAAATTTTTATCAACACTAACGACAGTACATATATACGTATAAGTATATTAACCAATTGGTTGAGGAAGACTAAGAAAAAAAATTTTGAAAAAGTTTTTCAATCCATCTAATGATTATTATTGCGAAAGAGCATTCTAAAAATATAAAAATTATCTTCCCTAACTCGTAAACGTACCTGTCAAAAAAAAATCAAGAACTTTGATCAAACAACCCATCAACCGTAAATGACATGTTTGACATTTCAAATTTTGGCGCTACCGGAAATACGAAAATGCATACGTACGTTCCAGGAATTGACGATTGGGTATAACGTGTAGCAATAGTAAGGCCTAGTTTCCATTTCGACCGCTGATTATAATTTATCTGACGGCAATAAAATTCGCGGTCGGGAACTGCGGAAAACGAAAGCGGACCCTTTTATTTTTAGACGTCGGTTTTACCACACCCACGGCGCCACATTAAAGAATTTCGAGCTTACGTTTGCCATCTTTTTTTTAATTTATATATATATATATATATATATATATATATATATATATATATATATATATTACCTCAATATGTTTGGATGACTCAGCTTGTTCATAAGTTGAACTTCCTTGAGCATGTTCGGTCTGTTCGCCGCAAGCTGGTTTTTTTTTTTATATATATATATATATATATATATATATATATATATATATATATATTCTCATCTAGTTTATTAAAAAAAAAATTCTCGCCGTTTGCACACTCGAAATTCTGCGGAAATCCGCCAACAGCAATCAGGTGACCCCCAAATGGCACATGGCTAAAAATGTATCGACCCGACGTTACCGAATGATTCAACGACAACTATTTTCACTGACACTTTGCACTTCCGATAATGTTAAAAATAAAAGGTAGATATGTGAAATCCTTAAGAATTGAAAATATCCATTTATTATCTTCGTAACTATAGCAACCTGAAGAATATCGTCTGGGGAGACGAATTCAATGGTCCAAGTAAATTGGCCGAGGCTGTGAAAATAAATTTGACAGCCTGATTATTTCTTTAAGACTTATCATTGTTAAAGAGAAATAAACTGAACATACGGTTCAAGGTATCCACCAGTCATTATGATCGTCGAAATAATTCAGAACGGAAACAAGCGAAATTGCATATACTGCAACTGTTAGAACTTACAACGTTCTTCCTATTCTCAGTAAAATGACAGTGACAAACAATAACAAATTTTTGTACGTCAAAATTGTATTATAAATATAAATTGTGTGAACCAATGACGTGATTTAAGCACCAACGGCTAAAAGCTCTTTGGACTGACGTACATATGACATACTGTGAGATGACTGACACATAGAGAGAGTGAAAAACAAAGAGAGAAATATTGACAGCCGGACGGCTGGACAGATGGTAGAATCTAGGTTGACTACGGTGGTTAAACATTCGATTGACGCCACGTTGTCAAAGACATTACGGAACATACGTAAATTTTCTAAATTTACTCGAGGACAGAGTCGTCGCCCTAAACAAAGAGTGAAAAATAAAAAAAGATGAAAAAGAATACACAATGTTCGAGCCCCCAGGCTTGTAAGCATCCATATGTCATCTACTCGTCAGGGTGAAGAATGGCCATTACGTAAATACTTGTTGTTCCTTTTTAACTTCGTAAACAAAATTACCCACTATACACAACCCGGTTGGTATATATTCCGAGAGTTTACTCGTGACCGTCGGTAACACGTGTTGTCGATCGGCGGCCATCTTGACACTGTGATCAATGGAGCAATTAGATTTGAAATTGTAATATTTTGTAACGGCTATTAGAAACGTACTAATTTATTATTATCAAGCTTTAAGAATTTGAGGCTTTGTATAGATTTTTCATTTCACTCATAAATACAATTCTTTAGCTTAGGACGTTTGGCGAGAATATTTGGAACGAGCCCCGAACATGGCGGGGGATAAACTTGACTTTGGTTGTCATTGGAAGAGAACGCGACATTATCGAGACTGTTCTACTTTTTAAACGCGGATTCTATATTTAAGGCATAGCTAATAATATATATGTCTATATTCGGTGCCGGTCAAGATACAGCTTTCGTTGTTACACGTATTTGCAATGATAACTGACACGGTGTTCCTTGATGATGAATAATTGTATTGACAGAAGTGTTGTTGGGAGTGACACTGTTATTGTTTACAGTGACAGGAGTCGATCGAAGTGTTTATGAATATAAGTCGGATTGTATCGATTAAAATGTTATAGTCACTGTTGTATATTCCGATGGTACTTTACTGAATTAAGATAAATTCGTAGAAATGCAATTTTTAAGTGAAAAGTCGTTGATTTCCGCTTGGAAATAATTGCAAGAAAATAGAAACTTATATAAAATGGTATTTGAGAGCGTCCGACGATTATTTTTAAATCGGAGCTTTTTGACGAAAGCGCTTTTCTAACAGCCAAACTGTAAAGCATATGCGAATGATCAAGGTAGGACAGTTTATTTTTCTGTTTAGTCATAAGTTTTGAAATTTGCCATATTTTTGAAATTTAGTCCTTGACTATCAGGCTGGTTACAACGTCAAAAAATTATGACTCATTTTTTTCGCAGAAACAATGACTTTTCGATTCTTTGAAAAAATTGTTATCCCTTGTACAAGCTCGAATTTGTTCGATTTCGAAATGAATAATTTTAATAGTCTAGTACAGCCTGAGGAGAGGGAATAATCATTTTTCAAAAACCGATACGTGCAGATACTTTGTGTAATGAAAGAAAGGATAATAAAAATAGGAATATACTGAAAGCGATCAACCACATACACTTACGCAAGGCAACAGCTGAGGTCACGATCTTCAAATATAATTTTATTAATACGCATCTTCACACTGAAAAAGAAAAGATTGCACAGGCAGTCCCACAAACAAGTACGAAGTGCATAGGTATTATTACGTATGTACAGTCTTTTCGTTATTGCAAAAATTCCTTAAGACCTCTGTCGGACGGAAAGATCAAAAAAGAATATTGGCGTCAGTCCCATATTATCTTTAAACCTGGAACTGCCATATTTCTTATATTCTTTTTTTTCCTCATTCCGCCTCTTTAACGATCAGTCGTGAATTTCGAGGTGGAAAAATATTGTTCTTGTTTGTACAACTGTAATACAATTTTAAAATGGAATTTCTAATTTTATGGACACATGTATTATTATGGGAATCATTGACTTCGTGAATTATCATACGACTGGGGTCAAAAGTCTTGATTAAAATTTCCAAATTAAAAGTTTGTGTTAATGTTTTTTTTTTATTAATAAACGTAACAAAAATATTTATTTTTTACACTTCCGCTTACAATGCAGATAAGTAGCTGGTATACAAATTATCTTTACGTAACACTCAATACAAAATGTTGATTGCTTAATCTCATAAGAGATAGAGACATCTAAAAAAATAGTTGAAAAATTGTCAATCCAAAAAAAACGTTCGTTATCTAAAACATTTTAAAACCTCTTGGCTACTCACGACTTTCATAGCGTCGTGTGAATAGTCAAATTATAAATATTCTGATATTGTTCGCAAAAATAAATAATAAAATATAAAAATTACACTGTTAGGTCTATATGTTACATAAAAATGACTTAATGTTACAAATTAACACCTTGAACCGTTAATTGACAAACTTATCATCCACTCCTTTATCTGACATGAGTCAGAGTAAGAAACCGCATGGATGTTTTGAAAAGCTTATCCGTTTTGGCACACCCGGTATAAATTAATTATCATACGCTCTTATCCCTAGATTCTTGGCACACATTCAGAATAGAATTGAAGCTCAGTAATATGGTAAAATAAAAATAGCGCCGTTTGTCTCATGTTGTGGAATGCTTCCAGGTACAAACACTAAGTACGATCTGTTTTTTAAAAGAATTCTATGTAAAAATAATTAACAATAAAGACTAAAAAAAACTAAGCGAACTAGAATCGAATATCAAATTGATTCAACTAAAACCTGAGTAGCTAATAACGAGGAATGTACGTTATAATGAACTCATTACAGTTTTAAAAAAACGTCGTTAAGTACGTAGACAAAAATGATTACGCCAATGAAAATCCTAATACATCCTCTAGTGAGTAATCGAATAACCTCAAATCCAAACGATACAAATCTGTCAGTTTTTGAAGTTGCTTCAGACTGAGGGAAGAGTAATATCTATCTAATTTCTTCGAAGTTGATTCCCTGCTTTGTGGTTTCGTGGGAAATCTAGAAAATGATAATAAATCGTATTCAATAGTGCGATGCACTTTTTCCTTAATTCATAGAAAATTACTGACTCACCTCACCCAACCAGCACCTAATCTTTCTAATATTTCGGTGGCGTCTTCTGTCAGACTTTCGTATTTACTCACAAGATTATAATTGACTATGCAAGGATGGCATAATTCGTAAATCGATCGCCAGTGTTCATTATGAGTTTCATTTTCTGCACCACCCGTAACAAAATCGACGAATTCCGAAAAAGTAACGTCATCGCCTTTGAGTAAGGATTCTTTAGTAGCATTTTTTCTATATTTCTATAAAAAAAATATAAATTTCTTTAAAATCGTATTTAAACAGTATGCAACGCGAAGACAATAAATATTAATATTATATTGGTATCAAAATAATTTTTTTTTCTTACCTTCACTATTTTCTTTCCAAAACGCGTCTGAAAGTATATTGAGCTTGTCTCTTGTTTCGTTTCAAATTTATTCCTATAAGCAGAAAGTAACCTTTCCAAAGGATGTCTCACGACAATAAATTTATTATAAGTAGCAAGTTTCTCCTCGATTTCCGGCATCGAGTAGTTACTGAGCCTTTCCAAATTTCCCGCTGCATGAGCTTGATTAGCTGGTATTTCCAGAGGATCATTTCCCTCCCATTTACCCGTCACGATCATGAAGACGCGTTTCCAATTGGTACAAGCGACCTGTAACCAAATGATAGTTACTCAAAATAGCCATAACAAAAATTTTACAAACAAAATGAAACAACAAAAACCCTCAACGTTCATTAGACTTTCATATGACGTAAATAAAGAAAAGAAAACTTTGTACTCTTACCTTTGGTACATAACAGTACAATAATTTGTGCTTTTCATCAACTAAAATATGATGAAACATTTCCGGAAGTACGTCACGCTTGTGTATTTCTTCGTCCGGAATTTCCTCGCAATGTTGCTGCAATTTCTCTTGGCGTTCGACCAGACCTGATCTGGCAAGTGCATTGGGTCCGGCCAAGGAATAAATGGTCATTGCACTCGAAAAATTTGAATTTTGAAAATCAAGATCGAGTACACGTTCCTCCTTCGAAGAAGCAAAAGCCTGACTTCTGCTCGCCACGAAAATCAGGCTGTACATCTCGAAAGTAGTCAAGACTCGTGCGACGCTCCATCTTGTCATCTTATCATAAATATCAGGAACATTGAGTTCCGTTTACTTATCAGTGTCCTTAATTTTATGAAATTATTTGATAAAATCTGTAACAAAAAAAATCACACTGTATATCCATCATCTACCTTCAATTTGAGAGGTGGAATCTATGATTATCCCCATTGGTAAAAATTCTGAAAAAAAAACAACTGTTATCAGATAAAGCCAATACCAGATAAAAAATGTTAGTGTCCAACATCGTATTCGGTTCACGCTCATAAGACATCGGCATTGGGAATCCTTTAATTAGAGAATGGGAATTTGTAATTTATGTAGATATAATACAAAAATGTCAGAGAATTTTTTTTCAGATATTAATAAAATACGTTGCGTCGTTAAAACGCCATTTTATTTCCACAGATAAAAAAAAAGTATAGTTTTTTTAACTCTTGTCACATTTTTTTTAACGGATTCTAATTACGTCATACGTTACGTTTATGTTATAAAATGTTTATCCAATTTTTTATTCTTACTTCCCAATGCAATGGACACCTCGATTGTTAAATGAAAATTAATTCTATGTTGTTATATATATTACTTTTTGACTACCAGAATTAACATTTTACGAATCGCTACTATATTTTTAAGTTGCCTGAATCGCACAGATATTTGCACGCGTTTCGCGATGTGATAATTATAAAGAAAAATTTATGCAAACGTACATTGACATTCTTTAAACGCATTGCGACTACTTTGTAATGTGGACGCGATACGATCTACGGTTAATGAATGTAAAGTTAGACGTGATTACAATAGGAACGCGGAATGTGAATTTCTTACAACGCAGAACATATGCAAAGCAAGGGAATTTGAATAAGCAGTCTCTAAAATATTAAGTATCGTTCGTAAACCTTTTTTCTTTACAACAAAATTTGTTGCCTGGAAGCTCAAAATTATTTTCGTTACCCAATCTCGACGAGTTCATTCGATAGATCTTGTTTTTTTATTAAACTCGTTTTGATTTCGAATTCGCGCGAGCACGTGCAGCTGCACGTGTTGCCTCAGCACCATAGAAAAAAAAAAGTACACGAGTTGAATACGATCTAAGAAATTAGTTCAAGCCTACATATAAGCTACACGAGCAAAGGCGATTTAATTGGCGTAAAAACTGGTTTGAAAGTGTCACTCGTATACATAAGTATAATACATATATGTATATGTATAAACTGAAACATCAAACGTATTTAGGTTAAATGAACGTCGGTTGGCCTCTGACGTCTCGACGTTTTAGCAACAAAAAAATGTCGGCTCGACACAGCACAGTCAGGAAGATAGAGCTCGTCATTAAACGACTTCGTAATTCATAATTAATATCAACAACAATTGATAGTCCAAAAAAGTGACGTCTAACGTTGACAATTTTTAATCTAATCTGTATAAAATAATCAACACGATTAAGCACCACTCACAGTCACTGCACAGATCAGCTGTCATGGAAAATCTTGCCACGTAAGTTTCGAGGTTAAATTATGAATTTACGTGAATCGTAACGATTGTATATTAGTTAGGATGAATTCCAATAAGATGAGTTACCTTGTTGTAACTCAGATCGATGGACCAGGCTTTAGTGAGTTGGAAAAGGCTGCGTTTAATTGCTGTGGAATTATGAGGTTCCGGAATATGGTGGTTATGAACTTTAAGACATCCTAGAAATTCACTGTCACTATGACTCTTGGTACTTGATCCTAATTACGTAATTTGATCGGTTGAAGAATTTAACGGAAAACTACCTACGGTTTTTATCACTGGACACCACTGACTTGCTTTAGACCGTCTTCAGTTGAGTCTAAAGGCTAACGGACGTCCATGAATTGTTCGCGCTTGTGAAAGGAAACTGGAGAGGAATCGACGAATCGCAAACGTCCTATAGGTACTCTTTCGCTCAAAGCTCTTCTCCTACCCGACCAGCCACATTCTACGGCTTGTTTGTTCGTCCCTACCGGGAGTTTATGCAATCTTCAATACAGTAATAATTCCTTAGAGGTAATATAGATGAGATGCGTATGACAAGTACAAACTTTCTTGGTAAAACGAATCTCGTTAGCCGAATTTATATAAGTATTCAAAAGTCACGATTTATTATTTTTTATTTCGAATACACCTGGATTTTTCGATTTGAGTATTTTAACTTTACAGTCCGGATACATTTTTTTAACAAATTTGCAGCTTTCACTATACACTTTCTTCGTTCGGCTGAAGCATGACACGAGTCGTCACCGTAGTGGCCAGATTTTAAAGGTTACCGATACTCGACCATTATTATGTTGCGACGTAAGTTATATAGATAAATGCCAAGTAAGGCATTTAATGATATACAAAACATGATAATTTTTCAAGCATTTTTGTAAAATTTAATATCTTTGAAATTCAACGTGCGCAAGTTTTAACCATTTCAGACTGATCTTTACGCACAAAGCAAAGGCTGTTTTATGAGTCGAGCAACGAGTTCAAGGATATTTGAAAGAGTCCGATTTTTCTAAATAATTGCGCTGTCAAATTTTCTCTTACTTAACGTGCAGCCTTATAACGGGTCACAACAAAAAAATAATAGAGGCACTTGTTTCGCAAAATTCATAATGGCTAACTCCGTAAGCAATCTATATTTATATCAAGTGCGAAAGCAGAGTTCAAGTTAAAAATAATTAGATAGCAATAAGACGAAAAACAAAGCTGTAACATTTGTTTTCATGACAGCCTTCTATCCAGTCATTTATTATGTTTTGCTAATCGAAATAATCATATGTAATCATTAACGTCACTGAATCCATATATAGGTTAAAGTTTCAATATGATATCTTATCACGTACAGTCATTCCTACTTGAATACAGCATTCCTTACCTCGAATGAGTCGCGGACGATGCTTTTCTCTCAAGAGTCACAAATCACAATAGAATAATTTTACACGTGGAGCATACAAACATACGTAAATGGAACCATCATAGATCTGTATAAATCCCCAGCCATAATTACAATAATGTACATGTATATGAAAAATTATCATAGCTACGTTTATGACTTCCTGAATCCTTGAAATTTTTCCCTTTTTATTTTTAATATTACACGATATGGCTTGCACCGCCAAATTTTTTTTTAAACGCATACAATAAAAGACACTGTCAGCATACTAAATATTATATCCACAAGGTATTTCTAGAATAGTACAAGAACGCATTGATATATATATATATATATATATATATATATATATCATTTCCTCAGAAAATACATTTATTGTCTTAATTACTGGTAATGACATGAAAAATTGAGTAAATCTATAATTGAAACAGCTTTTCAATAAAATTTTTATAATTATGTTATTCAACACGCGATCTGATACTTGCACTTAAATTAAACGAGTTAACTTAAAAAAAATTTACAATGTAATAAACGCAACATAATACAATCGATAAAAAAAATTTCAAATCATTTTTATATTCGATTTGGATAATTTATTTAGTCTTGGCAATGCAACTGGCCAAGATTGCAGCATTAATCGACGTAATGGGATAGTCGACATCGATAAAGTATTTCGATAAATAATTAGACGATTATCGATTATCGCGATTCAGCACTTGAAAAACAATTCGAAATTTGAATAATATTACTCATAATAAAAAAGTGGTATTATTATTATTGTAAAATTAATTGTATCAATTATGCTCGATAATTTTTTACATAAAAATTACAACGTATTCATAAGTCAACGAGTCTTTCGATTGCGTTATAATTTTTTTTCGATTTGAAAAATATTTTTTTTCAGTTCTCGCAATGAATTGTAATAACATACGACATCAAAGTCTCTTTAAATCGCTCATAGCCGTTGACTCCTGAATATACCGGCTAGAGTGAAAGTGCCTTGGCTATCAGTGAGTTTTATACAGTCACTTGCCTCGCGCCACTTTAGTCTCTGGGCAGCCTTCCTTTATGTTCTGTCAGACGGCCGAAAACTCGAAGAAGAAAAATAATTGTGAAAGAGCGAAGAAGAGGGTAGATAATAACCAAGGGAATAAAAAGAGAGTGAAACAGGCAGTAAGAAATTGAAGATTTTACGAAATGGCATAATTAGCGTGATCGAGGGAAAGTTCCTTAAATTTGTATACTCAAGAACGTAAAGCTTACAGTCGCAGTGAGTAACCAATGAAAATTTTCAATAACATCGATTAGCTGTCGACCATATAAAAATATTAACAAAAGAAAATTTGAGTAGTAAATGTCAATTCTTAGTATTATATAATTTTTTAATTAAAACAAAAAAGTGTTTCTTTCTCTATGTGCGATAAGACAGTGAATTATTTTTATTTCAAGGAAAAATGTTACTCAACATTGGACTTTGGTTGCTGATCGGCCTTGTCGTACTTTGGGCCTTATTGGATCCAGTCAGCAGACTCGTTAAAGTACTTTGGGAAATTCTCTTACCTATCGTTAATTCGACGTCCGTTGACGTGAAATCAAAGTTCGGTGAATGGGCAGGTAACGAATCAACGGGTGTCAATTATATACACACTTGTGATAGAAGGAACGTGAAAGTAATCGAGTATAACGACAACGATGATTTTCAATAACGTGCACGCGATTCAATTCCCTTCAATCCAACGTTGTGAAATTCTCGAGTATTTATTTTCAATTACAGAAATCCGTTACTTCATACCGTAAACAATTTTTATTGGCACGTGAAACGTCAGTGACAACTCTGTAAATTTAAAAATGGGACGTTCCGTATATTACATATACACATAATTGCCCTTACGTAATTACGTATAAACAATCACGAGAAATATTCATAAATGCGTTTACACGAAGAAAATAATTATTTGTAATTAGAAACTGATTTCGTGTATCTGATATGGAAGTAATTCACCGTACAATTACTATTTCTTTTGATAAACCGCGAAAGTCTCGCAGCATTCACTCTGCAACGATGTCGAAGATGCTATAACGTTGGTACCAGGCTTAGGTACTGTTGTAATTGTGTTTACCACATATAAAGCGAACCCGTCGATGATTTCTAATTAGTAATTGGATATTAGTAACGATTTTACATTCAACTGCTTTATCAATCCTCATGGTGGCTCAAGGTGGAGATGTGAAAGAGTGAAAGTTATTCTTGAGTAATGGCATTCTTGAGTAAAGACATTCGCCGATTCACATTGTTTGGGCGTTGCTATGTGGTCGAGTGATGTGCGCATGCGCGACATTCGAACAGACTTTGAATTCTGAATACAAGTTTTATAAGCGCCTTGAACTTAGTCAACGACCGTACATGTATTACTAATCGCATTTACTGAGAATTATGTTTTAAATTGTAGACAATAGCCCGTATTCACAGCTCGCTCTTAAAGTCACTAACAAAGTCGCTTGTAATTAAAAGTCACTAAGAAAACAATTTTAAAGCGCGCTATTAGCACTAAAAACGAGTTCTGAATACGGGCTAATATCTACAGAGTCATAGATAATAATCTGACTGATTTTAGATAATTTTCTTCGTGATTCGTTATTTGGGGTTAGGCGACGATTAGTTGGGTTGAGAATTTTCATTCGATCTATTGAAATTAATTATTTTATTGATCAAGAGATACTTGCGTCGGCTAAGATATATATTGCGTTTACTCGTGTGTGTTATTGAGAATGCAGTTATACAGGAACTTTCTGTTTACTCTCGGTGATTATGAAATATTCAGTGACAAATATTTAACAGAAAGTAGAAACGAGATAGTCATAACAATGTTAAGATTTTATGCTTCTTAGAAAAATTTACGGAAGAATATTTAAAAATTGTGAAATTCAATTGCTTATCAGTCACATGAGTGAACGTGCCAGAGTCCATATTTTAATCGAGCAAGTCTGATTGAGAATTTATGTAGTCACGCATTCTAGTGGTCACTGGGTCAACTGACGGAATCGGGAAAGCGTACGCCAAGGAATTAGCGTCCAGAGGTTTGAATCTTGTGCTGATAAGCAGAACTTTGGAGAGGCTGGAGAAGACGAAAGATGAAATTCTAAAAAGTCATCCTGACATCGAGGTTAAAATTATCGTGGCAGATTTCAGCAAAGGGAGAGAAGTATTTGAAAAAATCGAGACTGAACTCAAAGATATTCCCATAGGAATACTCGGTGAGTAATTTTAATTGACAGCTGCACATCGATAATGGGAAAAAGAAAAGAATAAAGCTGAAAATTATTTTTCCAGTAAATAATGTTGGCGCACAATACAGCTATCCTATGTACCTTGGAGAGGTTCCTGAGAATGAACTCTGGGATATCATAAACGTAAACGTGGGTGCCACCACTCTGATGACCAGATTGGTGATTGGTCAGATGCAAAAACGTAGAAAGGGTGCGATAGTCAATATTTCATCAGGTTCTGAAATCCAGCCATTGCCGTTAATGACAGTCTACGCCGCGACGAAGGTCTACGTCAAAAGTTTTTCAGAAGCACTGCGCGCCGAGTACACTAAATTTGGTATAACCGTTCAGCAATTGGCACCACTGTTCGTCAATACGAAAATGAATGCGTTCAGTCAACGCTTGCAGGTAATACAAACTGATTGATATCTTGGACTTACCTTTTTAACAATTTATCTTAGAATATTGGCATCTTATAATGATTTAATGATTCTAGGTTTCTAGTCTGTTTGTACCGGACGCTACGACCTATGCAAGAAACGCTATAGTCACTCTTGGTAAAGTTGACTCCAGCACCGGTTACTGGGCACACGGCATACAATATTTCTTCGCCCTCATACCACCTGTCTGGATAAGAACGAAAATTGGACAATTTTTAAATGAATCATTAAGAGAAGATTATTTCAAGCAGAAGACCACGTAGATCCAGCGATTGTTTTTAATGATTCTCGTAAATGGTTAATAAAATATCGTGTTACCAGCGTCAAAGATATTTCAATTGATTTTTAACAAAGGCCAAATAGACACTTGCTATTTCTGAATTACACAATTTTTGGCAAAGATCCTTCGGTTGTCAAAAAAAATTAAAATCAAAGAAATAATCACCGCATAACCAAATTACTCAAAACGAAATGCACTAGTGAATAAAATCCTAATCAACCTGAATGTTGAAACTGATATAACTATTACTCTCATCCGTTAATAGAACTACTAGAATCCTCAGAGATGGGAAAAAAGACCACACAGGTAAGTCTATCTTTAGTAGCTACTACACCGAATTCGTTTAGGATTGCAAAAGAGAAGTGAAAACTATTATAAGATTTTATCCGCAAATTTTAAACAAAAAGTTGGACAAGAATATTGCAATCTCGTTACAAGTTTGTACATTTATTTTTTAAAACATTGCTTCTCATAATACTAACATAATGATGATAATAATAATAATGAACCTTAAAAACCAGAAATAACCATCGTTTTTTGTACGCTAATATATATATATACAGTGAATTTTTAATTAATTTAAATTAGTACCAATGTGCCTACTTTTTAATTATTGCAGGAACTCTTCGTCGCAAAAGAAATAACGAAAATTATATAGTAATTCAATTACTGCCTTTTACCAATGTCACGCAATCACATCGTTTCCGTTTTACTTGCGCGCTTTTTTGGCCACGAACGAATATTCTCTCGTTCTTTACCTTTTTCTTTTACACTCACACACATCTCTTAAATTGCGTTTTCACTTATCATGAATCTTGATTTGCTTCTATCATGATTCGGATATAAATGCTAATGTAATTACATTTCGGCACAGATTTGGGGATTATAAATGTCACTAGATCATTACTAAAATAGAAAAACGAAAGTCCCGTATGATACACGCAGAGGATACCATTTTGTGCTTCGTTCTTTATTATGCGGCAGTTAAAAAAAAAAGTAAAGAAAAAGACAAATTTATCTTCTGCTTTTATTAACAATTTTCTTTTTCATTGCCTTCCCTCTCTTTGTCTCTCTAGTCTTATCAACGAAAAATATTTTAAATAATTTACAAATTATAAAATACGCCAATTATTAAAGACATCATGGGATCGGAGACTTGGATTTAGGTATGACGTCTGCTGAAGTCAGTTGATATTTTTTTCCGAAAAGGGCGCTTGTCACCAAAATATTGTTTGCACGTAATTCCGTTCGTTTATTTAAAAAAAAAAGAAAACTTAACAATATTCATCAAACGTACCCTGTAGCCGTGTAAATAGGTTCTTTTCCTTTGATTTTACAACTTAACGAAGAGAATCAATGCTCTCTTTAGATAATTTTTGTATTGTTATCTGACGGTGGACTTACGCCCTTTTCGAGAATAACAACACCAACATTCTTGTCAACACACTTGTGCGCCCACACGCATCATACAAGCATACGTATACGACATGCATAATATGGATCCCAGATTTCACGTATATATATATATATGTACACAGTATGGTTCAACGAAATGATACATTAAATTCTCTGCTGATTAGCCAGAAAATGGATTCAAAAAATATTTAATACATACAATTTAAAAGTGAGCCTATGACAATATGCATTCCAATGTACATACTTACAGAATTTAGTGAATTAAATTTAACTAATCTAATTTACAACTGAGTAATATAGTCCATAAGGTCTCCTTTGAACTGTACGATTGTCGATTAACTATTGCAACAAACAATTTCATTGAACCAGCTTGTGGGCATAAAATTGAAAACATTATTTTGAGCTGCAGAAGGAAAGGCTCTACGATGGACATATTCATAGTTGAAGTTACAGTATTCAATTTCCAATTACGTTCAATAATTATAAAGGTCAGAAATAATGTGACCTCACGACGACATACACACAACAGTATTTCACTTTAGAATTTGACGAAAAATACAAATATATTTATCTAGGATAGCAATCATGATGATTTATTATCTAATCATTTCATATAGTTGCCTTTAGTTCCGCATTTGGTCTACAGAGCACATTTCGCAAATTAACAATTGGGACGTAAAACATAGAACCCTAAAATAATTCACAATTGAGTGGAGAAGTAAGATTATTAGTAACTTTTCGGATGTTCCGGTTGCTCTGCACCTTTTATTACTTCAGTAAATTTCACCTTCGCATTCGTTTATCGAGCATAAGACCATTTAATAGGTTAATCAACTTCAAAATGGCTTGCCGAAGTGTTACGCAGAGCATCGATAGAGAAAGTAACGTCGAAGATCATTGAGGAAGACAAAACAAGATTTCAATAGCTGACCACCATTTTGAAAGGAAGAAAAACTAGGAACAGTTGTCATATTCTATATCGAAATCATAACGTGATATTTCAATTTTTTCTTCTGATACTTTTTCCCTTATCTTTGCGCCAAGACACTCCTGATAATATAATTTATAGGTAGTCACACGAGGCCACCTTAACTGAAGAATAATTAACAACATTTTGACTCGATTTTGGAAGACCACTAGAATGGAAAAATCAATAACTTTATCTACACAATATATAATATATTCTTTTCTCTTTTTCTGTTAACCCTTAAGTTATACCAGGAGCGTCATTGTTAATCTTATATTGTTTCTGCGTACAGGAGTCGAGCTTGCTCGAGCAACCGTGGAATTAAATTAATGATAATTTAAGAGTGACAACGACAACGACGAGGACGACAATGAAATCTAGAACAATATCTATAACGTGGAGCTCGCGGAAAGTAAATTATTTATACAAAAATTAAACCTATCATCGATAACATTGATGATACGTACCGCGAACTCATGAATTATTCATTTTCTTCACACGATTGCCGTGATTTACACATCAACTGGGTCTCATTATACATACGAACTGAGGGTGATGATTGTGGTGATGATATATAATAGTAGTGGTATCGATGATGATTTGCTGCGGAAGGGTGGTAGTTAATCGGGCTTCAATCCACACTTATTATTTGCACTTGTCGCACCGTTTTACGCTACATCACGAAGCGTACATTCGGCTTATCTCATGCTGATAACGGTCTTGTACTGCCTTCCTCTTTAGTTTGAATGCCGCAGTGACAAGACCCATGTCTGGCGACCATTGTTCTGGACATAGTTTTACAGCGCCAGGGATTTCAAACCTTTGGAGTTTACCTGAGCAATCAAAGCAAAGAGTTAAGATCGCTGAACGACACTTATTTTTAATGTTAAATAACAATGACAGGTATAAAAACATACATTTCTTTGCTTGTTCGACAAGCTCCTGTAAAACAGCTTTTTCAATCCTCGGATTGTTGCACAATTCCTCCAGAGAAGTGGCCGTAATTCCAAGATTGGCTGCAATCTCTTCGAGATTTCGATGACTTGGTACTACTAGCGCCACGGTGTAGGCTTTATTAGAGTCACCGTAGACACAAATATTCTCTACAACCGGACAGGTCTTCAATTCAGCTTCGACCTTACCTAAAGAGACGTATTCACCTAGTTGAAGCTTGACCAGGTCCTTCTTTCGATCTGCGATAAATGATTTTGTGAGTTTTTCATTGTTCGATTATTTTGCACAGAGCATAACTGATAAGAGACCAATAAGTATAATTAGTATTCTAACCTATAATCTGCATTGATCCATCTGGATGCATTTCGCCAATATCGCCCGTTCTGAACCATTGCCTATCATTTTCTTGGAAGAAATCTTCCTTTGTTTTTTCCAGAAGTTTGTAATAACCGGATGACACGTTGTCACCACCAATCAAAATTTCGCCTCTGGGATAAGGCTTATCGGTCACCCTGTATCCAGCTTCTTCCCAATTTTCCAATCTGATATCGCACACAGTTGTTGGTGCACCAACTCTTCCAGTACTTCCATCGTAAGCTATTAACAAAATATAATATAAATTTCATAATATTTATCAACATAGAAAAGTGTTTATCATTCTTTCTGGATGTTATTTTAGAAACCTTATTATATTTAATTTTAGTAACATCACTTTCTCATTGCACTTCGATCCTTGTACTTGTCAAAGTTTTATTTACATGGATCAATAACGCACACTTGTCTAAACTGTGGTTATATTTCATTCAAAGCTGTAGTAACAGAATTAAAAAAAAAACTTACTGTCCATAACTGTTGCGCAAGATGAAGTCTCTGTTAGACCATATCCTTGAGTAACAGTCACACAGAGACAGAGTTTAACTTGACTATGAGTATCAGGACTCAGAGGAGCACCACCACAGAGGACGAGTCTGACTCGACCTCCCAAGACCTGCTTGGCAGCTCCAAATATGAATTTATCAAAGATTGGAGTCTCGTATCCTCGCTTGGTCCACTTGAGTTTGTATTCATATGCAAAATGGAATATCGCTTGTCTGAAGGGTCCAGATCTCTTAACCTTTTCGTTTATACCTTTTGAAATACGATCTAGAATAAGCTGAAAGAAACAAACAAAATCATTTGTCATCATGATACTTGGTTAAACTAAGCCTAAACTATCTGCCCTCCATTTCATTAATTTTCTGTCGTACTATTATTTAATCTCCAAATATTCACTTCCTTCGATATCATTATAGTATCATGATAACTCAACTAATGACTTACCGGTACTGAAGTTATGCATGTTGGATGTAGTACCGAAGCATCACCTTTGGAACCTCTCTGAATTTTACTACTTGAATCTATCATAGTTAACGGTGAGCTATAGCCAATAGGTACACCAGATAGTAGACAGACAGTTTCAGCAAGTAATTCCAAAACGTGCGCAAGTGGCAAGTATCCAAGAAAAACATCATCATCTTTAAGTTCCACGGCATTACAGTAACTCTTTATAGTAGCCATGATATTGCGGTGTGACAATATCACTCCTTTAGGTACACCGGTGGATCCTGAAGTATACATGATGATCGCTGTGTCATTAGCCTTTGGTGGATTCAGTTCCACATCAGATGTGTTGCCCTTTTTAATGACATCGGAGAAAGGTATCAAGTTGACTCCCTCCTGAAAGATGAATTTGATAAAAATATATTAATCACTAGAATCACAAGTAAAGTCAAGGTTCATGCTTGTAACGCAGTACCTTATATCCTTTGGTATCGGTGAACTTAAGTTGATCTTCCATGTAAATAACAGTCTTAACCACAGGTGTCATTTCAAGAAGTCTCTTAAATTTAGGCAGTAATTCATGACTGGTAATGACAGTATCGACCTCGGTCTCATTAATACCATGAGCAATGGCGTCATCTCCCAAGGTCGCATAAATTGTCACCACAGCAAGATTCTGCTTGAAGCAAGCATGCGCAGCAATCATCCATTCGGCTCTAGTCTCGGCGAAGATCACTACGTTCTTCCGGGTAGTGAGACCAAGTTCTTTCAGGCCTCTGGCAAACGACAAGACCAGCCTGTCCACGTCAGAATAAGTTTTCCACTTGTAATCTCCCATTTTGTACTAAAAGCAAAAAACAGTTAACACTCTTCTTGCTAACCTCTATAAATAAAATACTCCAACACAAAAAAACTTATAAAACTTCTATTTCCCAAAGGATATACATTGCAATTTACCTTCTTGAAGACTCTGCCATTGGGTTGCAGCTCGTCTTCTTCAGCAAGTATCTGCCTGGTTCCCAGGCAACGCTTACCAGAATGGATATTTGCCACCCACCTCAACATACCGTCCAGGGTTTCTACCTTGTTACGTTCAATAGCAATATACATGGCACCCGGGGAATCGACACTCCTATATGTGATTGAATTCTCAGTTTTATCTATGGGTCTGGCCTTGATTCTTCTTGACAATTTCCTCTTTTCCCAAGGCCGTTGTAGTATCAGGTATACCGGGAAGGTCAGCAGGTCGTAGACGTAGGATAGAGCTTTGATCGCATGGATCGCTCCTTTGATCCAAAATCCGTCCATCTCCCTGTTGGATCATTCAAAGTAGGTATTCTTAAAACTTTCTAAGATGCCCAAGCGACATTAGTTACGTCGACTACCCGTCATTGGATTCTGCTTCCATTATGAGCACTGCTCTGTGTTTGCTTTGTGCTTAATTTCATACGCAATTATTATTGCCATTTCTATCGAACCAATTGAACTTTATCGATTTTCCAGGTGCCACCTGTACCAAGATAAGGTAAAGTGCCGGTTTGCAATACTTCCTTATTGCTTCGTGTGATTTATCAGACATTTAGTGCCGAATGATTGTACCATAATAATAATGACCAAAGTTACAACGTTCATAAGTTCATGCGCTAAATACAGAGGCAGTCCATTATTTTATTCAGCAGAATCCAATGTAACTCTTTTAATATACATGGTCGGTCCATTCAGGCATTTCGTTCTAATAATTTTCATTTTGAAAAAACCATTTGCTATTATTTTGATTAGCGTTGTACGTCTGTCGTTATAAAATTTAAATTAAATGCCTGAATGCTTAACGTAGTACATTTTTAAGTACTGTACGGCAATGAAAATCGTCATGCTATGACAGTCACGTGACAATTTCTAAATTAACATGGGAAAATGGATGCCTAAGAAAGGAAGCAGGCAATAAGCAGCAGTTACAAAGTGCGTTAAAAAAAAAAAGTTACTTCGAAGCTGTGCAGAGCGTACAGGAAAAGAAAAAGAAAGGCGAAAATAAATTGTAAAGCCAGAATTCGTAAACGAGTGTATCCTCATGTACGTTCAAGGCGGCAAAGGCGGCAGATTTTTAGCGAACCACAAGCGAATTTTGAGTCAGCGCTTTGTTGAAAACGGTATGGTAAAAGAAGCAGTTGAAATTTAGATAGAAGTGGGAAGACTGTAAAAAAGGAAAACAAAAATAGTAAGCAATAAGAGGTAGATATGAGAATTAAAAAAAAAAAATTATGAATTTACGTCCAACCCAAAAATGGGATTCAGAAAAAAATTTAGTTTTCTTGTTTTAATTCATCCTTTTGATTTTGCGCTGCGGCACTTTTGTTCATTACTAATGAAATTTTCTAAATTATTATTTGCACGCGTATTAATTCTCCGCGAATTTTGAAATCAGAAATGTTTATTTGCACGACCTATGACTGTGTATATAGTTTTTATAGAATCGAGGGTTGAATTGTGTCAATTGTTATTGAATTTGGAAATTTGAAACCATGCCAAAACAATTGACAACCAATGGTACTGTGAGCAGATGATTCATCAGATCGAAATAATAAAATTTTTAATTGAACTTTGGAACTTGAACGTTTCCCGTGGTGCAACTGTTCGACTGTTTAGTTTGGAATTTCGAATTTGGTCGAAATACAAAAATTTAAGTTAATCCTTTGTTATTCTTGGCATTGTGAATAATAAGGTAAACAAATGGCTCTTTCGTGACCCCTTTCGAAATTGTAATAAGTAACGTATTTTAACGAATCAAAAAATTGACTGTGCTTGAATAAATGTTAATCAAGAGTCAATAAATTTTTTTAATTTAACCAAATTATCTTTCTAAGCATCTGAACGAAGATCGATAAATATTTAATTAAGCGATAACGATAATTTTTAAAATATTTTCCACGAGAAATATAATTCCTCCTTAAGCTACTAATTACGAATTTCAAAATCACTGTATAAATAGGGACAAAAAATTGAATAAATTAGGTATCAAAGCCACCCATGCATGTACGATTTTATGGTAATTAGATCGAACAAATTATAAACTAACGGCGGCTTCACAAATTGAATAAATCGCCATTTAATTGAACAACGATAAATACTTACAGAATGAAGGACAGGATGTTTTTTCGAAAAATCGAAATTAACAATAAAACGATGCCAAGAAATTCAATCATTAGGTGCAACGAGTTTATACCATTGATTTTTAAACGAACAATTTGACCCGGACTTTAAGGTCCGCTCACACCGACAACGTTTTACCGACTGCCAAGAAATACAAATGAAAATCGAAACCGCCCCACAAGCAATGATAATCTCATTGGACTCTGATCGGACTAAGATACGCTTCTGTTGCTCGAAGTTGCCGCAACTTGGTTGTAGCGACACAATCGTATCTCTGTCAGAACGAAATATGAATCGTCCAGTTGATATCGGTACAAGTATTATTATAATTATAGATAATCACCTTGCTCACGATTAACTTTACCAACAATTACGAATGAAGTGGATACAAAAATTTATTTGCAAAAAATTTCAAAATTTCAACAGTAAATGTATATATATATTGTTACAACATACATACATTCAATTCATACAACGTACATACAATTCATACATATATTGTCGAACAATATATATATAGTTCTAATGAATGATACACGATCTGAAAACTTGAAGATTTTTAACCTTTCTGACACCCAAAACAAATATCTCTTTATACGTAGAGAGCAACGACCGATAATTATTCTCTTTTTCTTACATCCTGTGTCGCTTTTTATCTCAAATCGACGTAAAGTGTATCTCTCCTAGTACTCAGGATGAAGCCAGATTATTACGTGAGACTTTGAACTTTGGGTTATAGTTCGATGTATCGAAACGTCTTATCATTATAATATGTGCCCAAAGTGCATGTGGCTTTATCTGATGATACGATAAGGAGGAATATTATCGGTAAAATATATTTCTTGAAACCGTATTTTTTTTTTCTGTTCGTTCAATTTATTAATCGGAACACTTATCGATCATAACGAATGGACATAATCAAACTTTACAATTGATCATCAAATCCAAAACTAAAATCGACCGATAAAAAATTGAATAACCAAAAAAATTTTTGAAAATTATTGATTTCCTGTATCGTTACGTAACATTCCATTTATCGTATGTATACAATAGTCATGAAATTATCATTGCGTGAATTGATTAACACGAGCATATGTGATGTCAGCACTCGATACACCCATAACCCTAATATACACGGTGTTCAAAATTCACGAAGCACCCTTAAATTCATAAAGACAAGTAAACGATAAATATGTCACGAGCCATATATAAAATATTTTGCAGATAACCAAAAAAAAAATTGCACTAGATAATTACAAACGCCTCGGTAGATAATTAATTTATAAAAATATACAAAATTATTTTAAGCCACTATCGTTTCTACTGGTCGTTACGTAATACCAAAAAAAAAAAAAATTTACCGCTACGATTATCATTCGTACAAGCACAAAAACGTAATTTTACATTAATTTAAAGTGACCCGAGGGCGAAAAAAAAATGTCCAACCGACTCATTAAACGCGTCATAAAGTCCCAAGCTGTAATTAACGCTTCTGACAAATAAACGTGACCGACGTCACTACGTCGAATCGCAATACACCGGGCTCGATAAGATCCAAAAATGAAAAAAAAAATCCAAAGTCCTGTGATCGACAATTACTCATCAGCCAATCACAAAACGGCACGTGACATGGGTTACCATAAAAAATTTAATTTTCAAATTTCCCTCCGTATACCGAAAAAATTTAATTTCCTTAAAAAATAAAAAATAAATCATCGCTAAGTGCGTCCGCTTGTTATCCGATCGGCGACAATTTCTTAAAGCAGCAAAGATCTTCGCGACGGATCTTAAAGAGTCAGGAAACCCAACGACTGCCAAAGCCTAAAGGGTCCGGAATCTCCGACGCGAGCGACAACGACGTATTTAAGCGAGATCGTAATACCGTTTGACATCGAAGAAAAGTGGACACCCGGTACGACGATTATTTTGAATCCGCGAACAATGCCGCCGTATTATGTAACCCGAGGCGGCGTTATTCCAGAAATTGCAACGTTGCAGCCAATCGAGCAACTGGCACGGAGCAGTGGTGCCCGTCTTCAAAATATTGACAGCGGCGGCCATTTTTATTTGTTTTTATTTTCAACGCACAGTTACGTGCCGTAACGCATACTTTATCAGTGCGACGTGCAGCGACGCCCACGAGTCGTGATAACGACTGGGCATAAATTACGAGAAAGAAAAAAAAAAAAAAAGTGCGATGCGTATAGAATTGCCTGAAAACTATTGTTAGGCAAGTTACGTATTACGTGTCGGTAGATGCATGCAGCGTGCCAAGGTGAGAGAGAGTGAAGTTGCGTGATAAGAGGAAAGAAAATAAGAAAAAGAAAAGTATCGACACAGTCGAGTTAATAATGAAAAAAATATTATAAACGTAAAAGCCTACAGGCATGCCTGCGTGACGCTGTTTGTAATATAAATGAGTGTAAGGAAAGAATAACAGTAGCGACGGTCCAAGTAGTAATAATGATAACAACAAGAATAATAATATTAATAAAATCCTCTACACAAACGCATCAGCAACTCACAGCTTGTCCTCCACGATCATGGTGGCGCTTTGTGCTTCGCGTTCCTCGCAAAGTACAATCCGTGATGCTCTTTGTGCTTTTCTTTTTCTTTCTTTAACTGTCGAACTCCAGTACTCGAGGTGTCCCTCTCTTTCTCTTTTGTATGCTTGGTCGGGTTGACAAAAAACAAAAGCAAACTTTGCGGATACTTGGGATTTTCAGTGGTTATTAATGACACTGCAAGAAAAAAACACAACAGCGCACTCAACGTTAGACGGGGAATTAAGGTACTGGTAAAAGTGGAGCTTTAAAAAAATTTGAAAAAAAATTTGAAAATTGAAAAAACACGTCACGGTATTTTAAATCAGCGTATCGCTCATACGATCAAAACGTATGTATAGATTTTTATTGGGGGTCGAAGTAGAAGGGGAGAGGGAAATTTCATGTATGCCCCCCCCCCCCTTCGGGCATACATGAAATTTAATACCAATAATAAACACCTTACGCGACAAAATGATTTGTCACGAGACATAATGAACGTGGTCAATTATGTCAATTATATAAATAATTCGTGCACGGATTGCAGAGACACATTGATCAATTTTAAAATAGAATTTAAATCAGCTGCGTATTTATGTTATTGTATAATCCTAAACGTATGGGTTATTATTGATAATAAAAAAATTTACGTTCAAATATTTATATTTTTTTTATTCGCTGATATAAGCCTCGGTATGTGTACATACGCTCGGCGCCATCTTGGCTGTATCAAGTAGTCGCATAGTACTATGATATACGTCACGTGACACGTAGGAAGGGCCCTGAACAATATGTAAATGATGTCAATACAATTTCAAGTAGTGGATATCATTTGTCGCGCATTCAATGCTTAGCGTATACGTAAGTAGCCGCGTACATGTGTACCAAGCTTAAGGCGTCGCCTTGCACCAGGAGAAGCGCAACGGTTCCGAGCGAGCGGCAAACTGTCAGCGTGGAGGGTCAAGTGGCCTAAGTGCATTGACGATCTAAACGAATGCATCTTGAAGTTGCGATACGACGGGGAACAAGGCAGAATTTTCATGGTATTTCTAAAGTATATTATTATTATTCTCATCGTCGACAGCGACCTCGCGTAACTAACGAGACGATAGATATATGTATACAGAGTACTACAGTACGTCGTGTAAAAATGTTCTTTAATGAAATTGGCATAGTTCCCCAAAACCAAAGTCGTGCCCACACCACGTCAGCATGCATACCTCTAAATAGAATCCGTGTAAGCCGAGATTTTTTGATAATAGGTTAGGGTTAGGCTAGGGTTAGGTTAGGTCTTCCTGGGTGCACATCAACTCGTTGCGAGGAAATTGATATTTTTGAGGTGTCGTTGACAACTTCCGGGTTAGTTAGAGTTCTTTCTAGAATCCGGTCGGGCAGGCGTGAGATCGTCTTCTGGTATAATTTTTTTTAGCCTTTCGGTGCTAACTGACGGTCTGATGAAAAAAAAAATAAGGAATTTTTTGTTTTTGAGTAAACGATCTCAGGATCCTGTCGACCTCAGAGAAACACGGTCCAGTACGTTACTCGCATTTAAACACGCTGACTAACCGTATCATCGCCGAAGCCAGCTGCGTGATTTTTCTGGACTCGTCTCTCTCTACCGGCGATGACCATGATGACGTCATGGCTAGAACAAAGTGAGGTCAATGATTACAGCTTTCGCGAGTCATCGGATTTGTGGACTGGTCTTATCGAAATTGACTTGTTTTCTTGGGTCGCTGTCGCTTTTTCGAATAATTACATTTTGGAACGTTTTTTTTTTTCAAGCTAATTTTTCACAACGTCATTTCCCCGAACCGTCGTATTCTCGAGGAATCGGCGCTCCGAATTGGGACATCCTCCGGAACGCCTGTGAAGTTAGTCACGCGGTAAGGCGAACGTTCGGAAAAAAAATCCAGAAGGAAAATAACGCTGCGTGAAGTTAGTCATTCGTGAATGTTCGAGAAAACGACAATTCGGGAATATAATGATTAAGTAAAACAATGAAGACCCATTATGTATTCGATAATTGCAAAACAATCGTCTCGACGTCCATTGCTGTTAAATAAATGAATTTTCTTAGTATGAACTTAATCTAAGATTTATTTCCGTTCCAATAAATCTCGTCGCGAACCGTAACTCCGGTTCGACTAACCTAACCCAACCTGAATCGTTTATTTCGTCTCGAGCACTTCTTTGCCTAGACGCTCAACCAGACGTATCCGGGTATACAACATAACCTAACCTAACAATCTAATTGCCGGTAATATTCAAGAAGACAGTCCGTCCGCCAGTATCTATCGTAGTTACTCAACTATACAACATACCAAAGTAAGCGTACCAACATTCAACTATCAAAAGGAGAAACAGCTGTCAATTCCATTAGCATTTATCAAACTAGGAATCCTGCTAGCCTCATTTCCAACTTGAAAACGTGACTTGCACAGATGCGCTGCGACTAACGTAAGACAAGTCGAGACCTTCGTGACCGCGTCGCCATTTTAGCAAAACTATCGAAGGCAGACAGCAACGTTTCATTTCGGATAGAATATTTGCAGTGGAGGCAACCGTTCGGGATTACAGTCTGAAGGAGGTTCCGTCGGCGGTTGACTACCTGAGTGGCACATCGTGCCGGGTTCAGGCCAGCTGCGTCGCTGTGGGAGAGAGAAGGAAAAAAAAGGAAAAAACGCGAATGAAAAGGTACGAGGCCTGAAGGGCAGGTAGCGCCACCGTCGAACAACTTGGCTGTTATACGAAAAGCTGAACGATCGGGTAACCTTGAACGGTTGACTATTCAAGGATTCTGGAAGGTTCAACGTTTAGGATATCCGAACGTTATTACGTTCCTTTATCAGTGAGATTATGGTGTAGGAGTTATAATCGTGAGCACGTTGTTCAAATTATTCAAGCAAAATGATTTCCTTACGTAACGTTTGCGACATAAACGCTACTAGCGTGAACCCTGCACCCGCTGTCCCTGCGCTGACTTTAAAATAGATAATTGGGAGACCGTGTTCTATTGCGGTATCAGGGACACCGTTGAAAAACTGAACTATCATTGGTGGACGAGTCATTAGTGAATTTTGAAAATTATTTATGAAGTCCTTCGGCACGAAAATTGTAAGGTGAGTTTTAGATTTTTTTTACATCGTATCTTGAGTTGTTACTGACATTACGTATTTGAGTATTGTTTTTTGGAGAAGTGTCTTCGCAGACGTCCTTGCCCAGAATTCGTGAATGCTTTTCCAGTTTGTTGGGTAATCGGTCGATAATCTAATGTCAGACTGGCAAAATAACAATTACGTCCGCCTATATGTATGAATAATGAGTCCCTTTCAGGGTTCGACCTTTTATGAGTGTTTCAGGACTATCGATTGGTCACACAGGGTAGGATAGGTTCGATCAATCTGGCAAATACGTAAATGATCGATCCACTGAATTTTAAAGGTCGTAGACAATTTTTCAAGAAATATTTAACGCGTGACAGTTCACAAAATTATAAACAAATTGGACAAGTTTTAATATTTAAACTAATTGACGTACGAGAAATTTGTTTATTCGGTTAGACCTACCCTCTGTACCATACAAAAATTTTAATCACGCATCAATGTATCGGCTATTGCATGGATCAAAAATCAAGTTCGTTACGACTGTGCCAAATTAGAAGTCTAACGAAGTCGTTATTCACTTCGAAAAAAGCAGTCTGCTTGATCCGTGCGAAAGAAAAAAAAATACAAAAATTATTATCATTCTACCATGATAAATACGAAATAGCTCAAACCGACGAATAAATATCTCGAACTAACTGCACAACTTGACGCTGGAAATTTGAACGA
This sequence comes from Cephus cinctus, assembly GCF_000341935.2. Taxonomy (NCBI): domain Eukaryota; kingdom Metazoa; phylum Arthropoda; class Insecta; order Hymenoptera; family Cephidae; genus Cephus; species Cephus cinctus. The sequence continues at coordinate 755,373 of NW_014332893.1, read as the reverse complement.
GTCCAGCGATATGAGGATGTTTCAGCATGCAAAAAGTCGTATAAACAAGTAAACAACGTTATGGAACCCAGAGGAAATATTATCCGACGTAGAAATCTTAGAAGTGGCAACGATCTTGCCTTGAATCTGTCATGACAAATAACGACACCAGACGACGAATTAACTGCAATACCGACCGTAGGAAATCTCATAATTTTCATTGCACAGCCTCGTGGGACGTGAATTCACATTGTGTCTCATTGTCCAAGAGTAAGTATAGCACAAAGAAAAAACCTGCCAAGTTGCATTCTGAGAAGATCGTGTAAAAAAAAAGTCCTAACTTGATTCCAATAAAAAATCTACATACAAAAATTAAATCTGTCGCAAAAAAAAATTCAAATCTTTCGTCATCAAAATTAACTACTAAACCCATCATTAAATCGATGGTGAGCGAAACTGTGAAAAGACAAACAATTTCTGTATAAAAAATCAGCAAGAATTTGCCTTTCGAACATACAAAACAATTACGAGCAGTACAACAAAGCTGAGCGTCTGAGACACGTGATTCCGGTTACGCGTTTAAAATTATAGGTTATATAACGTCGACAATAAATTAACATAACTGAAAGATACAAGCATTAATCTCTCATCGAGTCATTGGAAAGAGATAGACATAAGAAACATAATAAATTAATTAATTGCTTCGGATAATCACAAAACTATTTGCAACTCAGACGCTATTCGACATAACCACTGTGCTTATACACTTATCAAACGTACTTTGAACCGTTGAACCTTCAGATTGGTACAATTTATGAAGAGTGAGTGAATTTTTTGAACAACAGCTAGACATACTAAATATAGTTGTCAGTTGAAAAAATGAATTAAATAGATATGAACTGCAGCCGATCGAAATGCCCATAGAAATAAAAAGAATTTTAGACGCGGCAACTTTTAAGTCTCGTTCACAATGCTGTAATAGTCTCCGTACAGTATGTGAAGCGTTTCTGTCGAGATAAAGAATTTTATGGCACAGGACCTTGGATCTTGTAACCAACGTTCTGCAGTTAAGTTGTGGCCAAGGTGAACGTCAATAGTGATACGTGGAATATCCGAGTTGGCGATCGGAATAAATTGCGCTCGTCGGGAATATAATAAGTTTGAGGGGAAAACAAAAAATTCTTGGCAAAAACAAAAAGATAAAAATATTTGTAAAAATAGGTCAAACACTTGTTACGTCGTTTTCATTGAGTGGATCTGTTTCTGGCTTGTGATGATTATATTTAAGTTACGTTCACGTAATAGTACGAGACTCAGCTACTCTCGAATTAAATGTTCACCGGTCGACTTTGTATCCTGGGCTGAGGCTCCGTGCTGGGTCAGTCTGCTGGGTACAGTAGAGTTAAAAAGTTTCAAATGATCTTCGTTGATGTGAAATTTGTACTTTGCTGTGTAATGAAAATCTAAGAAACCGACTATACGTTTTTCTTCGTTAATTCATCTGCTAGTTATTTCATTACTGTAATTACGGATGACCTTGGAAAATAGAGACTTCAATCTTTAAAGGTTGATAGGTGAACACGTAATTTATACGCACTCGACAGACTGATTATACGACTTTGTGGAACCTAGTAAATTTATTTTTCTCAGCGAGCGGAATAGTCTGAGAGACGACAGAAGTGTTAATGGTGGGATTTACTTTGAATGCGTAAAGTCCAAAATTTCTAGGATTTTAAGTAAATTCCGTGTAACCGAAAGTTGGATTCGTTAAGTGACTGGCAAATGAAAAGGATAAATATTTAATTAATAATTAGAAAAATCAGTTAGGACTGGAAAAACGGTATCTTGAATGAGATGTTGGTAGATGATAAAAATATTAATAATAAACATAATAAAATTACAATAAATTGTACGAAGAGAAAGTATAAAAAAAAATATTTAATTTATACCACGACCAAAAAATATCTCAAAAAAGTCTCAAGATTCTATTACTCGAAGTTACAAATATTTATTTTCACTAAGTCCAAACTGATCCAAGGATCTTCATAATACAATGTACAAACATTCATAAATTACATTGCGCGCCATTGGGCTACTCGTATGTAATAACAGACTCGTTCGAAAGCAATTTAAAAATAAAGCCCCGCATGTATTTCGTATGTCCCGAGTAGCCAAGAGTAAATCAAGCATGTAAACAAATGAGATTCACATATTTGCATGATAATTCATTAGCCCATTGATCGATTGACTAATTCATATAAGAATTAATTAAAATTCATTCGATCGATCAATTAATTTGTGTTCGTCGTTACGAAGTCGCTTTGTAACGGGTCAGTGAATTTCTGTCGTCCCTCTTTTCCCCAAGAAAGTCCATTGAAAATATTTCAGATAAAGTCAGCCAAGAGCGGAAGTAAATGAAGTGTGACGTATCTTCCGTTAACCGTACGTACAAGAGAACCGGAAGCGAACAGAGTCGAAGCTGACTCTGCATGGGGAGAATTCCGGACACCAGGGACATTACTTAATAATCGCCCGTATAAAGTGGCAAACCGGCATTACTTACTATGGCATACGTATATATGCGTACACACGGTACATTCAGATAAATTATAGTCACCCTCGTGGGAATATTATATTCATATACGGAGACGTGGGTCGAGGTATCAGATAAAAAGGAATAACGTTGCAGCGCGTGATATTTATTTTGAGAACACCAGATATAACGCACTGCGCAGTAGATAAATATCCATCATTTTTTTTTATCAACCTCCTAATAAAGAATCAAAAGGTAATCTAAGTCATCCAAGGCCGCTCCCATCACCGACGTCAATTCTTTTCATTCGTATCACCAGGTATCTGGTGTAAAATTGGATGCAAGTTTCCGTAACGTGCTTCGATGCGAGACAGAGGTGCACTGTGTTCTGAAGACGTTGAAGAAAGTCTTTTCAGCGTACATTTGATGCACTATGGAAACTCGCATCCGCCAAGTGTTCCAATGCCAGTACAGTGGCGCACTCTAGGTTAACAGGATAGTGCGGTGGTGCGATTAAAAGAAAATTGTACACCCGTTATAAGTGACTGGAATGAACAGCCACGGGGAGAAGAGAAATACACGTGGTCGATGCAACGTGGCTTCATCAGCGAATAATCCTGACCTCCGACACTGTGGTTTACAATTTAACGCCATTAGCTGATTTGCGTGAAGATGACCTTCTTATCGACGCGTAACACGCATAACAATGCTCGTTCATTGATGAATATTCGATTTGAGGATGGATGACCCTAAGAATAAGAAACTTTTATGATTACAATTCTACATATATATGCGTATAAATCAGTCACGCTCGCTAGTAGATTACAAGTACATTTCCACTTTAATCGTACTCGACGTCGTACCTCCTGATAGAATTACCACAAGCATGAAAATGAGGTGCGTGCAGACAGCACGCGATACACCTCTGGAATATTAGACGCCTGATAACATTCAGTCAAAGTACTTTCTGATAAGAAAATTAAACTTCTGTATGATAACGTAGGAACTTTTATCTCAGTGTAGGTTTTTAAATGTTAGAACGCGCACTCACGTGGTAGTCTTACGTGGTAATTCTATACGATGTGCTAGTTTTCGGAGTATTTCGATACACGGGGTAAAATAAGTTACAGGGCCGGCACTGGCACAAGGATCACGAGGCACATGGGCATACCTGAACCTGAGAACACTCAATAACTCAAGGACAAAAATTCCGAACCCCCTATAAAAATAATCTAACAGTACAAAGGAACTCACCTCAAATTTTTCAATATATTCTTATTGACGAACTCAGCCACTTCACACTTCAGGAAGTGTATAAACGTTTTACACTGAGGTAGATACTTCTCGATGTAATTTTTTTTTCACCTTCGTGTGAATTCACCGCTGCGTAGCTCAGGACAGTCGAGCAGCGACTGAACTCCTATCTCACCGATACGCCGGCCACGTTGTTACGTTGTACGTTATAAGGATCGCGAGGCTTTCCAACGAGCTTTGATCTTTGAACCTGAACCCCAATTTTACGATTGCTCGTGGGAGTCAACTGGCCAGAAAGGAGAAGATAACAATCAGACACAATCAGTATCCTGGCAGTGGTCTCAGATATCCTGCACAGTAATGATATTCGGTAGCACTCAAAGATCTTTTACGCAATCTTTATAGATTGTGATCCATATAGTATATATATATGTATATAAATGTACTATACACTCACTGTCGAAGCTTCGAAAAAAAACCACGAGGATATCTCTTATGATTTTCCAAGGAACTGGGGGGAATCAGATTTCTTACTGCTAAGGCAGAATCATTTAACACGAACGAGTCGCGGGATATCGATTTACTGAGATCATTAACTGATCTGCACCACGTGCTCTTGCGACCGATTTAGTTTCGTTTGCGGCCTCGGTATTTCTAGACCAGGATGCCACCCGAGATTCCCGCCTTGGAAATCACCAGAGCGTCTGCACGGTCATTGGCTTGTCACGCAGCACGTTACGTCGCGAGAAATTCTTCTTCACGATTCTAACCTCCTCCTGTTATTCCCTGCGTTTTCTATTCTCGCCGATTCCACGACCGAACCAACAGTCAGACGACCGACGTGCCGGAGACGCGTACTGAACGCGAACATTCGGGTGCGGGACACATTCGCCGCCGTCGACGCCGTTGCCGCCGCCGCCGTCGCTCTCCGTATTCATCGCTGCGTCAAGGCCTTCTAGTTTGGAACGTGGCTTGCCGGCCTCGAATTATGGGGTCTTGGTATAGATGGCGCTGATTCAGTTTGTTTTAAATTACAAACTACCTTTTAGGGTTAAAGGAGGGTGTGTTATTGTGAATAGAACCAATGTAAGAATAACTTAATACCATTAGATTCTTTAATTGATTATTCATTTAAAAACAAAAAGATAATCCTAGAAGTTTCACGGCTAACGGTTTTTTGGTAGTTTAGGTATAATTTTTTGTGCAAATTGTTTTTAAAGTCTCAGATATATGTATTTTTTGGCGACTTTATTATGTTAGTGTAGTTAGAATATCGAAGGATATCGATATCTTTTTTATTACTTATCTCATTTAATTATCTTACTCAGTAAACATTCCGTGTAACGTTGACTCAGTCGCGTGAGACGAGTACGTGGAATTGTAGATAATTATAAATTTAAAAAAATTATAAAGTTTACTTACGTGAACCTAAGACGAAGTACTTACTTAGTAAATAGTATTATCGTTAACGGTGTAGTCGAGTTTTTGCATCATGCAGAAATTTCAGACTCTGTAATGTAGACGGCCTCGACACGCTATAGATAGTTTTGCACATGGACCAATAGGATCACATGATTTGGTGGGCGGGGATGTGGCGTGATCCTTAGTGACGTCACGCACCCTTGCAATCAATAACGACTTATCCGAATTTCAAAGATTTTGCTGGACCACGAATTATACGTGAATAATTAATTGTTAAATTTAGATTGACGACTTTATACTGAAACTTGGTTTTCCCGATACCAAATGTCAAGATAGTCGCTCAAATTTTCACGACAATTTTGGCAGTATAGATCTGCTCTCGCAATTGTTGTTTGTACCCTTTTCAGCACGATCTCTTCTTTACCGACGCGTACAAACTGTGCTGGTGCACAATAGTTTTTATATAGAAAGATATATCTTTTGTCTATGTTTACAAGTTATAAATTACTATTGATACTACAAGAATATTTTTATATACATTTTATACCACACAAAGCTTATAAATTTTCTCATATAATTCTTAACCAACGTGCTTCAGTGCACAGATATTACCTTCACGACAGAACCTCCTCTCAACTGCGTAGAATCATTAAAACACGTTTCATACTCGCTCCAAATGAGTCATTAACATAAATTATTCAGTTAGACTCTTGTACAACAGTTTTTATCGTGGGTAGATTAATATCATATTATGTACTTTACACATTATTCAACTAGTAAATATTAAACTGCATTTACCTATCGTCACAGTAGAACGTCAGTAAATAATAAAATTGATTCAATTGTTTTACCATAAAACGAAAAATGCTTAATATTATCATATAAACGACGGAAAACTTTTTATCGACATAGACACAATTACTCTCTGTATTTAAATATAACTTTGTATTATCTACTTTTCGCAATTGTACAAATTGATACGATCAAAGTTTCACAATTGATACAAGCAATTGTCATTGAAACATTATCTCCAGATATATTAATGTAGATTTAATTTTTTTCTGTTTAACAGATGTGCGCGAGGACCCCTGGATTAATGCAGCCGTTCCTGATAGTTTTGTATTTCATATAACAGTACCTTCTTGTGTTCCGCATGATCGATGACTAAACCCAACTAAACCTGATGCGCCTCATGGTTCAGTGTCGCGTCGGTTGTTTCTGTTTCGGTGTGGTTATTGTCATTGCGTTAATTCATAGTACAATTACGTGCACAGTTGGAAATGCAAAACGAGAAGGTTAAACACTTATGGAACATCACACGATTTCTGGCTGATATCAACGGCCCTGAAGCTAATGGACTACGAACTCATTATGTGTAAGATTATTCGAGAGTTCAGTGTATACGTTTTGTTCGATTGAATATCGCTGGATATAACGTAATCGACTAACCTCTGCCTTTTTTTATTTTGAACCTTTATTGTTTGTCATATTTTAACAAAGTGTTATGAATTTATTTCTTTAGATATCGTTGCAAGTTCGAGTTCAATTACTGTGTGATAATAAGTCGTACGATGGTTTATCGTAATTTTATGTATTTTCATTGGTGAACTGAATTAAATTTTGATATTCGTATTACAGCGAATTGATAATAATTAATAATACAAAGAACATTTTTTTCTTAATAATTATTGATTGCTCCTCACGTGTTCTTGATTGATATTATTGTTAATGACTGCATTCTTTTTTTGAGTGTACGTTTTTGAAGTTTTGAAAGCTACGTAATTATGTACTGCTTTATCTGATTTAACCCCTAGCAGAGCTATGTAATACTTAAAGTATTAGCATTTATCCGAGTATGCTAGGGGTAACGGTCAAGGGGGTTAAATATAATTTGTTACCGATAGGACGTATAAGTAGGCAAGGAAATTAATGTTTTTGAATATTACCGAAATAACAGTTAACATATATAATTGATTTTTCGACAAAAATATGAATAATTTTGATTAATATTACTTACAGTCGCAGCTGCAAGGCAGTGGGAAAAGAAGTCGAATTACCTAAGAATTGTTTTGGACCGTCGAAGATTTGTTACTATTGCGATTCGCTTTGGACAAATGTAGATAATAGGATTCGAATAGTACCCGGCAAAAAACCGTCATATTCGATCCGGAAACTTTTGCGCAACGCTGAAAATCGCGTTGGACGTTTACCAAAAGTTCGTGCAACACTTTTGAAAAAGTGCAGCAAGAAACCAGAAAACAAGATGATTATTCAATGCTCGGTCTGTTTAATGAAGACGAAAATTCCTTTTAAGAAACCCGAAAGAACAAAACCGCCCGCGCCGAAAATTGTGGAAGCCAAAGTTTCTAAGGGTAAAAAGAAGAAAAAGCCAAAGGACAAAACGGCTGGTTTAAAAATACCTCAAAAAATTAGGACACCGTTGAATGTTGAAAGTGATGAAACCGAAGACGCTCCTGCTTTAGTTTTAACTACGACTGGATTTAAGCGCGTGGCGGATAAAACTACGTCAACTCATAGAAAAATGTTAAAAATAAGTTCAAAGCCTTCGGTCTCCGTGTCAAAATTAAAGAAGTCAAACATCGCAAAACTCAAAAATGCGCTGACTAAGAGTACTGTACCTTCGAAAAAGAGTAGCTTACACAGTTTTTTGAAAGAGCTTTGTTAACATTTTCTGTTTCATTTTAAATAACAAAATACTAAAAGTTCTGTTATTCCTGTTTCATCTCAAAAATGCATATGTAATATATTTTATGGGTTTTTGGTAAGATAAGTTTGTAAGACTGTGACGCATTAAAGATATACATATGTTTATATCCCTCGTTGATTCTTTCTTAAAATATGTTCTCTATATAATATTTTATAAATAAAATAAATAGATCATAAAGCCACACACGTTTTAAGTCTTCTCAAATATCGAAATTATCTTCGAAAATATTTAATTCCAACCTTATTCCAGAGGGATCTGCTTTCGCACTACCTGTAAGCATATAAAGACATTTTTTTTTTCAAACATACTATACACAAAATACTTATACTATTCCATGCTCAAATAATGAATCCCATTCCCTTCCAAGGTATAAATCTATTTTGTTTCTATGCATGCGATTTTATTAGTCGTTCAAAACTGCACAGTTAGTCACCTGAATGCACGCCTTGAGGTAATCCTGCTCGGACATTTCCTGACCCTTAGCAGGTGGGACTTTTCCCCGGCGGCGCAATTCTTGCTTCGCGTCGTTCAAATCAAAGATGGCCACGGGGTCCAGCTTGGCCTTAAGTACGAGGCCCGCCAAGTACTCAATGTAGTGCTGCCTGCGGGGAAAAGTGCCCATTTTAATCTCCCCCTAATTTTCATTTACCTCGGCCATATCTGCTCTGTAGTGTTCCGGATCCCGACCGTACCAGTTTGGTGGTAATTTCAAACCGGCACGTTTTACGCAAGTCTCTAGATCGTCTACGTTCATCAGATCAAGTGGCTCCAGTTTGTTAGAACGAATCTTTCGCACTAGATACTCCACGTAATGGATCCTGTACAGTGCCGACAATATATACACGATACTTGAACAAACCTAACAGTTTTGCAAATTCTGTACACCGACTTCTTCACTGTCAATGACGTCAGTGAATTTGACTCCACAAAAAGGACAAAAAATATTCGAACAATAAACTTTGACGTTTCAAACTAAGTAAGTTACCGATCGAGGGCTATATTAAGAGCCTCATATTTTACCTGCATAATCCAGCATGACCTTCTATGACGTCGGAATTACAAACTGCATCAACAACGCCACCTGGCGTCTCTTTCTGCAACTGTACTTTGCATTTACGTTCACCGACTGGGCCTTCTACGTCATACTCGATTTTGTTATCTTTCAGCAGTTGCTGCAGCTGTGCCGGTTCTTTGTCCCGTAGATAAAACAGGCAGTTTCGTGGATGATGGGCATGAAGACCCAATTTTGCACAGTACGCACTTATATTGCATTTTGCACCCATCATAAATGCTTTTCCACAGCCGCAACAAAACTCGTACTTGCACTGACTGCAAGTAAAGTGCATACAGCCTGGAAGGAAGTTCAGTTCAATTTTTAAAAATATATCCTTGATTCCCATGACTTTACCAATAATTATCAACTGTTGAGAAAGTCGATATAAAAAGAAAATGTCTTACCACCACGAGACAAGGAATATCGAAATTTGCATTTTGGACAATCAATACCATTGTCTGCCATGTGTTTAGCCAATCCGGCTGCTTGATTGTCAGGATCATTTTCTTCCTTCCAAGCAGCAAACTGTTCACAGGTTATTCCCTCGTGTTGTTTTTCCCACTGGAAATAATTCACTCGGTATTTCTATTCTCTGTATGCTAATTTATTTAAATACGTACAGGCTGACGGCAGAAAGCACACGTGACAGATCGACAGTCTGGACAGATCAGACGCTTCTGATGTGGATCTGCATAAAATCCACTGGAGCACTGTTACCGAGCGAGAACAAAAGTACGTGTCAAAAGCCATACAAATAGATGTAATAACACAACGGACGCCTTGTTTTACCTGAACGCACCACTTGAAGTGGGGATCCTGCATTAATGTCCTGTCTCTTAATTTCCTTTGAAAGAGTTCATGAATCGGCGGGTCCAGGAGAGACTTCAATTGGATATCCAGAATGCTGAAATACTCCAGGACGTCGTCCTCACTGGCGTCTCTGAGGTCTGGTTCCTTGCAGTACGGACAGACGGCGTCCGTGATGCTGCGGTCGCTTATTTGAATCGTGAAATAATTTTTGGCGCAATCGTTGCAGCAACGGTGGACGCATCTGAGCATGGATATCATCTAATGATGAAATTAAAAATTATATTTATTAATTGTGTTAATCAGATGAAGGTTAGTTTTTTTATTTTTTTTTATTTACCTGACTCATGGCAAAACGGCCCGTGCAGAGCTCGCACTCTTGCTGTAGAAAGGCTAAAGCCGCCTCCACACTGGAACATTCCTTCGCGGCGTGCAATGCTTCTTCGTCTTCAAACTTCAGAGCCAAGAGACTCGCTGCAACTTCAGCTTCGTCGTAGTTCGAGACGCGACCTTCGGCCAACAAGCGACGTGCGGTTCTCTGAACAAAGAACAAATGATTGTATTAACGAATGAAGTCATTGTGACTATCTTGTTTTGCTCGATGGTAAATATTGACGTGAAGTTTATTAGCCGTCGTGCTAGACGAGTTAATTATTTAATTGGAAACTTCACTGTTCTTGGTTCCTGAAATTTTGATAAGATGTCAATTCAACGTTTACGAAAGAGAAATGAAAGGAAAAATAAAGACACCAACGTCTAGAAACGAGCTCTCGATAACACAGAACGATTTGTCCTGGATCGATCGTTAATGATTATCAGTGTAATGATTTTCTGCAAGTGGCCTTTTTTGATACTGAAGTAAAGGTTTAGAAAAATATTTTTGAAAAAAATATTACTGCTTTCGCTACTTCTGTGATCAATAAAGGCTCTGGTAATCTGTATAAATACCTACGTGCATGAAATAGAAAATAATGGAAATGAAGATTAAAAATTGAAAGTGGAACTCAAAATGTGTTAGTCACTCAAAAAAAATTATACTCACCGTACATAACGATTTTGTATATCGTAATGAATATACTTAAGTCTAGTATTAACAGGCACAGCAAGAAGGATCCAAGATACGTTTCGAGCTCTCGCTATCGATTTTTGAAAATTCTCGTTATTATTATTTTTATTTTTGATTTCGAGCGCTCGCTTATTTTTGAGCTGTTTGTAGACATTGGCTTGTCAATGCTGGGACAGTTGACAGTTGGCAGACAATTTGGGGGATGAGGATGACTTTTTTTCACGCGTCTACTGACCTCCCTCTCGTTTTTGGGAGATTCCTCCCGTTTTTTATGGTTGTCATCCTTCTCAACGCAATCCTTGACATTTTTGCGTTTTGCGGCCGGGACTTCGCCCTCGAATTGTTCGATGCAACTGGCCACCAACGAGAAACGCTTTTTTGGTTTTTCCTTCTGATCGCTTGTAGACGGTAATGTGTTTCGTCGTTTTGATTTTTCTGTTTCGTCGCTGATAATGGCGGTTGATTTTGGGTTTGATTTTCCGGTCGAGGATTTCGACTTTTTGGAGGTTCTAGCTTTATTTTCGAGATTCGCTCGAATTTCGAGGACTTTCGAATTTTGAGGAAAGTTTGAAAGACTTTTTATGTTTTTTTCGGTATTTTTAACGGGAATATTTTTTTGAACAATATTTATGTTTTTGGATTTTTGGTCTTTTGATTTTGCTACGGGCTCTTCTTCGGAAGATTCTCTTTCTAAATTTTCATTTTCACTGCTGTTTTGTTCTGTTACTGGAGCCGGCAAATTTGTTTCTTCGGTATTCTGTGCAGGCGCTTCTGGTATTTCTGTTTTTGGTTCTAAAGGCTCTTCTGCGTGATTAGTTTCTAAATTGTCTTCACTCTTTATTTCTGAAACACTTTCTGTATCTTCCGAATCGTAATCCGAAATTTCGGCTTTTATTTTATCCAAAGTTTTTTGAAGCTGATACTCGGCGTCTGTTAAGTCAGTTACTTTTGAGTTGTCATCCGAATCGGATTCGACACTTTGCGATATATCATCACCAATTTTTGAAATTTCGGAGCTGGTATTATCCTCTTCTACATTTTCAGAATTCTCTTGATCGTCCTCTTCAGAATATACTTCTGACTCTGTAGCATTTGAATTTTCTAAAATTTCTTCCGAAATTTCGTTTTCGGTCCCTTCCGATTCCTCGTCTTCCGAACTACTTTTGGATTCATCTAATACAATTTTTGATAGTTCGACTTCTGAAGCCTTCTTTATTTCCTTGTTTTCCGTATCTGGCTTCTTGTTGCTTTTATCCAAATTTTGAGTTTGTATTGTATTTTTTTCTGTTTCGCTACTTAAGCTCTTGTTTGCGTCAGTCAATACAGATTCTTTCGTTTCTGTTGGTTCTTTAATTACAACATTTTTGGTTTCAATTTTGTGTAATTCCAATTGTGATTTTGGAGCATTGCTCTCTGGTGTTTTTAATTTTTTTAGCATTGTTACCGATGTGATGTTTTTCGAAATTTCAGATCTTGACTTTTGTAGTGCTTTAGGAAATGCATAAATTGGCCTGGAAGTGCCCACGTCTGTTTTTCGATGAATCGCGACAGAAATCGTTTGTGACGGAATTTGCTTTTTACCTTTAAATATTGTGATTCTTGAGGTAATTGGAATTTTCAATTTTTGTGGAGGAATTGTTGATGCTTCATTTTGCATATGCGATTTTTTAACGGTGTTGTCGCTATTTTTTATTACATTTTTTGCGGATATAACAGCTATACTAGATTTTAATTTTTCTTGTGTTGGACCTCGAATAATTTCAGAAATTTGTTCAGTTTTTGATTTCTGTGGAGGTACATTTTGATTTTTATCTGTAGATTCATTTTGAACAGTTTTCTTTTGTTCGGATTTTTTTAAAACTACAGGCTTATCAATTCTGACATCCTTGTCTATAATTTTTACAGTTTTTATCTCATTTTTATTTTTTGTATCTATCGATTTTACTTCGTCACGAGCATTTTTCGACGTTACCGATTTGCTTGCAATTAATTGAGTGATTTCATTGCTTTTTGAAAAAGTCCCGCTTTTAGGTGCGCTATTAATTTTCGTACTTTTCAATTTTGACGTAAATTTTTTAACAATTTTAACCGGTGACCTTCGTCTTGTAATTTTTTTCACTGGAGAATTCGACCTGAACTTGACACGCGTTTTCGGAATTATTTTATTGCTTTTACTAAGAAATGTTTTTTTGACTTGTGCTAAATCTGCATTAACCGAACCTGTAGAAGTCGACGCGACATTTTCAGAAGTAACTACAATTTTTGGTACTTCATCAAATACATTTTTCATATTGGAACTATCATCCTGACTGATACTATCAATATCTATTGCCTTAGCGATTTCCAATAATGGCGCAGAACCATTGACAGCAATCATGGGCGATTCCGAAATTTTAATTTCAAACGTACCAGACGCTTCACTAGTAATTTCAACAATATCCGTAGTTACATTTTCAAAATTAGAACTTGCGATTTGTGCATCAATTTCTTTTTTTACCGAACCCAAATTTGCTTCCGAATCATTCAAATCATTAATATTCACGCTAATAATTTTCGAATCTCTTGCTTCGCTGGCCGTCGTCTGATTAATACTTTCATTAGGCGAACTGGATGCACCGGAAGTGACAACAATTTTTTCCGAAATTTTACCAATCACTTCCTTACTGTTTTCTGGAATTGATTCGAATGAATCATACGACGACACAGTACTCACTGAATCCGCAACATCAATCTCTTTTATTGATTCTGCCAACAACGGAACTTCGCCTGATTGATTATCGGAAATCGAAGAAACAATTGCCTCATTCTGATTAGAAGTTTCAGGCTGACTCAAAGAAGTAGAATTTTGTTCTGAACCAGATTCAGTAATTGTCAAAGACTTCTTCGTTACCGACGAAGTCAAAGTATCTGTAAAGGAAATATTATCGACAGTTAATTCTAACGATTCTATTTTAGATCGTTCCAATGATTTCGCGTCAATCGATTTCGATTCTCGATCTGAACTTGTTGTAGTATCAGAAGCCATTTCAACAGTTAAATTTTTATTGCCCTCAGAATCCACAATATTTTCAACTATTGTTGTTGTATCGAGACTATCCGGTTTTACAGTATCAACATTTAGTATGACAGAAGAAATCAACATTTTTGGTTCATATTCATTAAGGAGAGACGCGATTGTCTCGGAAGAATTTGCAGCCGTAGATTCAGTATCTACAGAAGCTTCGACGACCTGTGTTAATTTGTCAGAATCATTTAATGACTCCGTATTATTAACTGTTGACGTATCTCCAACAGCGACAGTCTTTCTTGGATTTTTATCTGTGGAGAGAGATGATGATTCTTGGGCAATCTCAACTGACGATTTAGATTCATTAACCGAATGATCTATAATACTAGATTTAGTATCAGCGGATGCATGATGATTAGTTGATGAAGCATGAGATTCTACGTTTTGAACAGAAGTTGATGATTTTATGTTAGGCAAACTCGAATCTATCGTGGGGACTTCCGTAATAGCTGATTTTTCAATCGCATGCATTTCATGAAGAATTAATGATTTTTCTACAGTTGCATTTTGTTCTACATTCGTATTTTGTAGTGTTCTTGATGTTGTTGTTGGTGAAACTTTGTTCGTGGATGTTGAATTTTTGTCTGAAGTTTCAACCGTGGAATTGTTAATGACTTGAATCGTGTTATCAACCTTCGAACTTACTTCAGACGACTCGAGAATCTGTGAAGCTGTGACGTTAACGGATTTAATTTCTACGTGTTCAGTTTTCAAGGGTTCCATCTGTGTTGTTGTTTCTGTTGTAGCATTAACATCAGCTGAACTCAACCTCCCATGAAGTTCCAAACTCTTGGATACAAAGTTATCCACAGCTTCGTTGTTCAACTTGTCAACGTTCACTCGTGTCGTTGCATTTCCGGGTTGTTCAGAATTCACTTGACTATAATCATTTGTCGATTCTAATTTTGCTGATTGTTCAGTGAAAGTGGCTGTCGCGTTATCAGTGGCCGTTTCTGTTTTTGTTGTGTTGACGGTATTTAAAGATACCTCAACATTTTGTTGTCTGATGTTCACATTATCAATTGTAGTTGTGGATGATTTCTGTGAATCAACTTCAACATTTACAGATGTAGATTCAACGACATCAGAATTTTGAACGTCTACTGATGAACTTTTTGAAGCTGTGACTGGATTGGTGTCAGGTGTCGTGACTGGATTGGTGTCTGGTGTTGTGATTTGATCGGTATCAGGCTCTGTGACCGGATTGGTGTCATCGGTTGTGACTGAATTGGTGTTGGATGTTCTGATTGAATTGGTATCAGGTGCTGTGATTGGATTGGTGTCAGGTGTTGTGATTGGATTGAGGTGACTCTCTGTCGTATGAGACTCTACCGTGCTAGCTTCTACAGTGCTTCTACGTACCGGCTCTACAGGTCGTTTCAGTATCATAGAAACAGAATCAACAGTTGATGATTTCTCAACAGTAGTAGAGCCTGAAGTTGTCTGATGCAATTCCACAGTTGAACTGAGTGCCGGGTTGATGGCCACTTTCTCATCAGCTGATTTAACAATAGATTCTTCAACAATGACCTCGTTCGAAGTTGCAACGTTCTTTACCTTAGTCATTTCATTTTCATTTATAATATCGGATACAGTCTCAGTCCTAAATTCTGTCGGTGATTGATTGACTTTGCTTAACGATGATGTACTTTTTATAGTCACATTCTCAACTCCTGATTCTCCACTATTTTTTGCAACTGATTCTTTGTCTTTATTCGAAGTTGAAATTGTACTTGATTCTGAAACTTTTTCATTTATTATTGTTTGCTCTCCTTGTTGTACAACTTTGTCTATTTGTTCTGACAAAGATTTGATTCCCGGAGTCTTTTTAGGGGACAGCATCTGAAGTGCCGCTGCCAATGGACCGAGTAATTGTTCCGGTAGTGATTTAACTGCTGACAACAGTTGTTCTACAGCCTCCGATCGAGGTGAATCAACTGATTCTGATAATGGCAGCGGTGTTTTTGGTTTTTCAGAAGTTGAGTTATTGTTTGATATATTTGATTGTTCATTGGACTTCAGTTGAAGTGGAACAACTTCAATACCGCTTAAAGTTTTAGCTTCTGTGCGAACTTCTTCAGATTTTGGTTCAATAACTTTTTTCGAATTTTTCAAAATCGTTTCGATCGTTTCTGGGCTTTTTTCTCCTGCTGATTCTGGTATCAATTCAGGACCAGCTGTCATTGCTTGTGTAGTTGAATTTGAAGTTGTTGATTCTAAACTACTACCTGCACTTTCCTTGGCAATTTCTTTCGGCTCGGAAAAGTTGATGTTTTCAACAGCAAAATTATTTTCGGGTATTTCTTTTTGAACTTCAATTGCCCCGGATGCAGTTGATACCTCAGGAATTTGACTTTTATTCTTATCAATATTTAAGAGCTGTCCAGTTATCACGGGTTCTGCTGTCGCTTCAATATTATCAACACTTGGTCCAGAAACGGTGATTTCATTTTCGAATAAATTTTCTTTTAACGGCGTTTCCGGCTGAAAACCAATTTTGTCTTTCTCCTTGTTTACTTCAGTTTTCGCGAATGTTTCGGCAATAGCATCTTTTAATTTAATTCCATCATTTACAGGTATAAACACTTTTGAATCATCAACTTGCTCATCTACACTTTTTTCAATCAGCACTCGATCACTCATTGGTTCTTTAGCAGCCTTAACTTTTTCATTTTTCTTATCTTCAGCTCTTATCACTTCATCAGAATCTCCAACCGGTTCTTGCTCATTAATCATTGCTCCCTCATTATCAGTTTTTATTTTTTCCGCCAAATCCAACGTCTCTTTATCATTTTCAACCGATGACTCAATACGCGAATCATTATTCGAAGAGTCTGACGTTACATTTTTTATCAACGTAGAATCAACTTTCTTCGTTCTCGCTGGTGACTCAAGTACCCGAGCTGATTCTAGTGTGTATTTCTCGTCTTGTCTCGATTCATGATTCTGTCTTTCCTGGGTTTTGACAGTGACTGTACCTTTCTCAATTTCAAAATCCTGAAAGGTCCTCGGTACCATCCGTTTATCAATATGAACAACCCCGCTCACGATGCTATCGAAACTGTTGAATAAATCCGACTGATTTCGATTTGCATCATCATCAACCGGTTCTACCTCCAGCTGCCAATTGTCAGTGAGTTCCTTCAGGGCCGCCAATTGCTGTTGAAAGTCCGCCTGCAACGCCACGAAATTCTCATCTATGGGAGACATTACCTGCTTCTTGGCTTCCGAATCCAACCCCTCCTGAACCTGTTCGAAACCCCCAGTTAAACCACCGACCGCCCCCGCTACATCTGACAGACAAACAAAAACATTAACAAAATAGCG
Source organism: Cephus cinctus (assembly GCF_000341935.2). NCBI lineage: Eukaryota > Metazoa > Arthropoda > Insecta > Hymenoptera > Cephidae > Cephus > Cephus cinctus. Next base: position 738,136 of record NW_014332893.1, on the reverse strand, counting down.
ATACAGCTCTCGACTATAGACAAAACAACAACGAAGCGTTTGAATAGAAATTTTTTTTCTAATTTTTATTTCATTACCTTCACGCGGTGCAGCCTCCTCGTTTTCCACCCCAACCGGCGGACCCCAAATTCTCATTAAAAAAGGTTTCAATTGATTCTTTTGCAATTCCAATAAAGCCGCATCCTCGCTACCCGCATTATTATCAAGAGCTTTTATCACATCAGCCATTGGATAATTACCCTTCGCCATTATTTCTGCACACTGTAAGAAGATCATGCCCAATGTATTAATTTCAACATTCTAGTAAACTTTATTCAACACTTATCCGGCAATTGCAATTGGGGCTATAAATACCTTGCGCTGTCGACGTTGCACTGCGTTGGCCACAGCTGTCCACACTTCGCCTTTCGACGATCTAAGCGCGTCCTTTGACTCTGCTTGAGAAAGAATTCCAATATTATTATTTTCATTCTTCTCCTTCCCTTGAGTCGACACCAAAACCTGAACGGTTTCTATTAAATGTGGCCATTGGGTTTTCAACCATTCGATTGGACTTGCCGCACCCTGGGCTAAGGCAACCTGAACGTCGTCGGCTGAGAAACCCTGTCTTTCGCCTTCCCGCAAAAGTTCAACCAATTCCAATCCTTGCCTTGTCAAAGTTGACATACCCTGCGAAGTTGAATTAGGAATTGCTTCGACGTATCTTGACTGGCTGGGCTCCTGCGAACAAAAAATTTTCAAAATTTTTTATCCGATCGTACGTTTCACAGTACACGTGGAACAAAATTCACTGCAAATGAAAAAAAAGAAGCATTGTTGTCACGTTGAAATATGTCCTGGTTCGTTTACCAAACTTTACACATTGGTTGTATGTTGAAAGTTGATACAACGAATGAATTTATTTCTTTTCCATATGAACACACGTGACATGTGTATTTTTCAACATAAAAAATACATTAGGAAAATCGAAGCTGCGACACGTTGATACGTATACAATAATTTTTACATTAATGTAAATGTTGATGTGTAGAATGACAGCCATTGGAATATTAATAACGCACGCGTGATAAAATATTTTGTTATTCGCTATACGCTTAAAAAAAAGTCTGGCTAAGTTCACACCGAGGCCAAAAAGAAAATTCAACGATAAGTATGCACCTTAAGGTTGACGCAATGGTAGCGGGTTGAAAAAACTCAACAGTATAAGCAAATAACACCCAAGACATGGGGGTCAAACAATTTTTACCCTAGAATGATAATATTGATGGGAGTCAATGGAGTTTCTTCGGGTCCAATCACGACTTGATAATGATTTCGATTGGTGTTGATAATGTTGATGATGAACCGGTCGTGGATATAAATCAGGACTGTTGATGAAACTGGTTCCGTCCTAAAACACACGCTCGATTCGTTCCTTACTAATAAATACTGGATATTGTAAATGTTGAAAATTTTTTTTATCTCAACCATAATATTTAATTAACATTTAATTATACCGACAAACTAATAATGTACCTCCGAATCGCTATCCTGATAGTACATTAAACCTTTGGGTGCAGCCAACGATGTAGATCTTCTCAACGTTCCACTTCCTCTGGAGGGAAGTATGTCGTAGGTCTGGAATATATAGATATTTTTTGACATTACGGTATTTTGTGTATTTTTAATTTACGTAACAAAAATTTACTCGACTAATGCTAATTTTTTGCATTAATTTTTCGTTTTTAAAAATGTCAACCCATCAACTTTAACTTTTCAACCATATTCACCTGCGTTGAAATACTTTGAGGCGGAGGTGAAGTTCCGGTTGAAACCGAAGTACCTTTGCTGGTTAGACTTTTCATTGAAATGGATCTCTCTAGTTTCGTTGTCATCTCGTTTTCCGGTGGGGATGTTCCCGTACCGGTTGAAATGGATTTATTTGACGAGGGAACGGTAATGGGTTCGGATGTCTTCTTATCATTTCTTTTGGACGCGTTTGACTGAGGAGGTGGTGACGTGGACTCAGACGTGTGTTTCCTTGGCATTTCCGGTGACGCAGTTGGGGATCCAATTGGGGAAGTGGAGGTTGATATATGTCTGATCATAGAAACTTCAGACGATGGAGGAGGAGAAGTTGAAATTCCGTGAGAAATCAAAATTTTTGAATTCAAACTTGTTGATGGAATTTCAGTGTCTTCGGCTGAACACTCTGCAAAAAGCAGATGAAGATAACAAATCAGTTCGAGAGCGAGACAATTTTTTTGATAATTTGTATATTTTGATTAAGGGATAAAAATGTCCAATTTATGATTGGTCAAGAATACTGACCAAATGCACAATCGTGCTCGAGATTCACGGTTGCCATTGCTTGAATGAATAATAAAGGATTTTGTAAAAAATTTGGTTGTTTCTCCATTTTCAAAAATCGACATCCGTATTTTCAAATACGATTATGCATTTGGTATACACGTGGCGTTACGCACGATATATTTTCCAGGCTCTTTATTATTCATTCAAGTGATACATCGACAGAAACAATTATAAGTGTCATTCGGGACTGAAAAGTGGGAGATTGATTGTCAAAAGATACAAAACGGGGGATCTGACTGTTCAATCAGGTGGGAGATTAATCGTAACACGTGAGAAGAGCAGTAACAAGTAGGTATGAAAATGAGATACGTACAAAAAGAAGAGAAAAAGATGAAAAAAATAAATAAATAAATAAATCTCTCGATGAAACTGACGCATTGAGAATGACGTAGGTACGTGAGCGACCTATCGCGTCTTCTTCAGGATTCTAGGGAACACACTTTGAATAAAGTGACGTCACTTGGGTAACTTGGTGCCAAAGGAAAAGCTGATCTTTCGCCTGATTCTACCTTTATTCTTGGCTGAGCTGCTGTCGCCACTTTCCTCGCTGTTCGAGACCTTGAGGTTGCTCATCTTCTTATCGAGGTCAGGACTGGGTTCACTGATGTTGCTTGCATTGCTGCGATTGCTGGCGTTGCTGGGATTGGTTGAATTTGATCCTGATTGGTTGTCACTACTGGGTGGCAGAGCGCTGCTCCTTGTTTTACAGCAAACAACGCAAACACGGTCCTTGGCCTCATTGATGAACGTGCAGTGTTCACAGGCCCATTCCTCGCTCAGGACATTTGACAAGGATTTCAAGTCCGCCTGAACATCCGTTTTCATTGCTGGAACATCCTCGACCTTCTTTGGTTCAGGTTTCGCTGTTTGGACCGGTTCGAAAATTAGAGGTGGTTTCTGAACTTCTGAACCCTGAACACCCTGTGAGGTCTCAAGCCTGAATCCTTGATAGGTGTCTTGGGCAGGTGAAGAAATTTGAGGTTGTTTTTGTTCAGGGTTTTTTTCTAATGGCTTTAAATCTGAATGGGATTCTTCCCAAACTTGAGGTCGAATTTTTTCAGGAGTTTTGGGACTGAACTTGGAATCCAGACTGTCCGACTCGAAGGACGATCTCCTGGGGCTTCTTAAGGTTCTTTTGTCAGCGTGGTCCAGGTCGTCCGATTCGGAGTTCAGGGTGCTTCTTCTTGTCAACGTTTTTCTCTTGTCTATTTCGTTGTCCCGCCTGACGCTTCTGGGTAAAGATGATCTGTCATGATCTACGTAGTCGTCGGAAGAGCTGTTGAGCTTGGGACGTGTCCTGGCAAAGTTAGATCTTCGATCCGAACCATCTTCATCCGTACTCTGTCTTCGTCGACTTCGAGAATTTCCATTTTGAGCCTTGACCTCTCTTTGGGATTGATTTGACCTTTGATCCTCGTGGATCTTCCTGGCTCGTCTGTCATCGTCCGATTCCAATCTTTGCCTAGAGGTCAGTGAGTTCCTTTCAAGGTCATCCGAGTCAAAATTCCTAGAGGACATAGAATCCTGTCTACTAGGTCGAATCTCAGATCGTCGATCATCCAGATTGTGGATTCTGTCCTCGGACCTCCATTTACTGAAAATCATTAAAAATTCAATACCGGAAACGACGCTGAAGTCATTTCAACATTACTTTCACCATTTATCTTAGATATACCTTTGATGACTCCTGCTAGGAAGAGTCCTAGTCCCTTCATCATCCTGATACACTCTAGGTCTGCTCCTGGTCAGACTACCTCGTCTCATGCTCCTAGACCCACGAGACAGCCGATCATCAAAGTCTGATTCCTCCGAATTCTCAGAGCTCGCATCAGACGGTGACCCTGGTGACCTCCTGGACCTGGACCTGGACGCCACTGATTTTCTAGACTTCAGGCTCGGCGATGGCGAAGCAGCCCTGGATCTTCTACTAGATTTCAAACTCCTAGCAGGACTATGAGCCCGCGACAATGTTCCTGGGTAGTGAGGAGGCAGCATCTGGGACGGATGATACCCCATAGGATAACCCCAAACTGGTGGATGATGTAGACTCAACGTCGACCCACCCAAAGGAGCGTCCCAAGGACTTGCTGAAGGGTACCACATCATAGGCATCCCACCGGGACCAAGATGTGCCATGGACTGTGCCTGAGATCAAGATTCAGAATTGAGTACCTTACCCTAAAGGACAGTTCATCGACTGGTAATCTACCTGATGAATCCCAGGATAATTCCACATATGCGCTGCTGATAGATCACAAACACTTGCTGATTGTGTCATACTTCTGGGAGGTGGAGGTGGTGGCTTAGAAGGTGTACCTAGACCAGGTCCAGGACTATGAAGACTGGCCGGTCTAGGATTCTGCATGACGTCCCTGGGTACGTCCTTGGAGATATCAGCATGCGTATGCCTACGTCTATTCACATCCTGTGCTCTCATTGCTTCCTGATATTTTCGATATCTTTCCTAAAAATGTTCCACGCTTTGCTACATTACATCCGGTCAATCGATTTAATTATTTTTTTACCTGAAGTGTTGACATTTTATCAGCTCCTGATCCTGATCCTGACCCATCCATGGAAGCTGCGTTCAGTGATTGGGTCGATCGCGATGCGTGCATTGTTCCTTCCGGAGTAGACGGCAATGGCCTGGCCAAATTTGGGCTGGTTCTCACGTTACTTCCCAGTTTCTCGACCATCGGAAAATCCGCTGATCCTTGCTTTAACATCGCTTTTGCCTATGCGTAAAACCATCGCTGTATTTCGTGCTGCTAAAGCTCAATTAGAACTGATGATCATCATCAGTGCGTGCCAAGCACAACACTATTTTTTTCTGTTTTTGATTGCTGGTAAAGGCTGCGAAAGGTCTGAACTTCTTTTTTTTTAATCTCAAAGAATATTGTTGTTTTTGAAAATTTTTAGCGACAGTGTTAGGCGGGTTTTTTTCGAAATGATTTAAAAGGGTCACTGATGCGCGGTTGATGACCGTGCTATTTTTATGCGCTATTAAGACGTTAAATATAAACCAACTGCTTTCTTGCTGCTTTATTAGCGGAAGGTATGGAGAGTCGAATTTTTAATATTTTCAGTGAATATTGCTGAAAAGTAAAATGGATTTTTCAAAATTTCATTGTTTTATGGATTATCGTACAGCCGGAGAAATAGTCATTTGAAAAATATGCTGGGCTATTTCAGACGTTCGTTTACTGTAATAAAAATACTGTAAACGTGTTCGTAATGTGTGTAAAACTCAAATGATAATAATAATAAAAATAATAATAACAATAAAAATCATTCTACCGTATTCACCGATGTACAAATTGAAAAATAAATATTTTACAAAATCACAACTTCTGCAGCCTTTTAAGTTGTAACACTTCCAAAATGGTGATCGGGTACAGTGAATACGGCAGATTGTTTTGCAATAACGTAATATATTAAAAACAAAAACAGCAATTCGTATACAATAAAATTTCAATACAAAACAAATAAACGGCGTAATAACAATTGAAAGTGGAAACAAAAACAATAACGTAAACGATTAAGCGCTCAAATTCGTGGCCTCGGTGTGAGATACGTATCTACGATAAGTTTCCTCTTAACCTACAGCAAAGAGCAAGAAAATCGAGTTTGAGAATCTCAAGGTTTCTTATTTTCAAAAAAAAAAGCAAAAATTAATTTTAAAAAATTGTCCAAAAATCAAAATAACGTCCGTACTTCGTTCATAGGAGGACGTAGAAAAAAAATCACAAGAAACCTTGTTTCTGTCAAACCTCAAACTTATGTCGGAATTCATTAATGGATCGTGCCGAAGATCACGGCGACTGATCTATTACGTAAATCGAAGCGAATCAGTACGGATCGACGAGACGGAAGATCTGTAAGAAAACGAACGCAGCCAATTCAAATGATCTAGGCCAGGACGCAGCCTACCTGAGTAGTTCTGCGATTCCTTCGTGGTGGCGGCACCGGCGGCGTCACCAGATTTTCACCTTTGGGCGGTAACGGCGGCCTCGTCACGTTGGCCAAACTGCTGAAAACTCGTCTCCTGACGTGTCCGCGTCGCTTCGGATGCTTGTGATTCATATCGTCACAAGCCTCGCAATAGTTTTCCTTGCAGGTGTCGCATCTGGCGAATATATTATCCGAGCCGCACAGGCCGCACTTGCCTGATTGGTTTGAGATAGTGAGGGCTGGAGGTACTTTTTGAATTTGGGACTGTGGGACTGTCGTATTTCGAGAATTTTGTCCGCGGGGTGGAAACTCGATAACCTCGTAATCCGGATCACCGCAGTCGCCTGTCAGCGACGGCGGAGGACTCCTCGGGGGGGTCGGTGGACGTCGCGGCGTCTGGCTTCCTTCTCGTTGTTGTTGTTGGGTCTGTTGAAAAAAAAATGATTAACTTAATTATTAATTAGAAATTGTGTAATTATAATATATAAAAATCAAATAATAATTGATAAATAATAATAAATAAAACAAAAATAATTATTGATCTGATTTAAATTATTTTAGTGGATTTTTAATTTTCGTTTTTTTATATATAATATTTATTTAAATTAATTGTATTGTTATGCTTTACGTAGACAGATTTTTTTATTATTAATATATACGCACCACCCAGTGGGGCATGGATCGCGCCATGCGCAGCCGGGTCGACGGATTTGAAATGGCCATTGGCCGCCATCTTTCTGCTCCGGGATTCTAAAAAATTGACATTCAAAAATTATGCAACGAGCCTCAAGGTCTGAACTGTCATTGCATTACATATGCAATATACTATAGACTGTGCCACTGTCAAGAAGGTAGACTGATTCGAAGCTTAATTACGAAATGGAAACAGAATCAAATTTTAACTGAAAATAATATTTGTGTCACCAAAATTTTTATTTTACCGAATTCTTGACTCTAACACTTATATTATTTTTTGGTATTACACGTTTTGCGAAACGTTTGCATAAATGCGAGTGGGTTGTGACGAAAAGTCAAAAATTTACGTCACACGTCAACGTGGAGCTTCCTGATCGTTTCCGGAAATAGATTCCAATCGTCTGCTTCCTTTTCGCGTCACAGACACACACGCTCACGCATTATTCATACGCATGCTCAACAAGGATTTAAGTTTGTTCTAGAGCCAAAAAAATCTCACGAAATTGTGTCACTGTATTTGGGACGCTTAAGACGTTTGGTTGTTCAGAAAAAAAAATTACACAAATGGGAAGACGTTTAATGAAGTGACGTATGATTGGAGACAACAGGAAGCGTCGATTCCGGGTTGGAATGAATACGTAGATTGGAACTAATTCTAAGATTAACGAAAAATAATGGCTACGCGCCAGAAATAATTTCCCCTTCCTTGTTCGCACTCGAAAATTCGTCACAGTCTCTCAATTTTGTATTCACGTGCACTCCAAGTGGCCGTCGAAATGTATTAAAATAAAAATTTTTTTTTTCATCGATCATCATAAATTAACAAAATTTTTTTTTCACGGTTATCTAGTAAATTTAGGCCGAGTTCATACGTCGCGCGACGAGAAGGAAATTCGATGGGGTTGACAAATTTTTTCTTTGGCTTCGACAGTACAGAGGGGGGTTCAAAAATTGAAAACTAAAAATTTTGATAATAATTTAGAATACTTTTAGAGGTTTTTAGAGGTAATAAAATTTTTCTTTATATTTTCATGGGCTTTCTGTATCGATACTTTAAACTGTAATCTTGGAAAATGGATCTGTCACTTATGCTGGATTTCGCAATGATCTAGAACGCTGGCGAACTTCCGTATTCATTAACGACACCCGAATCGAATCGACCTGGTAATAGATCCGTATCAGATCGCGTAAAATTTATTTATAGTATAAAAGCCACCTAGATTCACTATAGACATCTATCTCGTACGAAGCGTGAAAGCTGGGACTTCGAAAATATAAAAACCCATCACAGAGAAAACCGTTGTAATAATTCACAAAGTAGAAAGAATTTTCGGCAATGATTCCAGAAGGTGTTCATAAAGTCACGCGATACTTGCTCAACTCATCGCTGTACATTTTTTCATTAAAAAATGAAAAAAAAAGTAAATTTTTCTATTTTACGTTTCAGCATTAAAAATCCACGATTTATCTTGTTCCCTATCGAAGCTTCCATACTGGATAGTCTATGACTAGATACAAATAATAAATCCATATATAAATGACGGGACAGATGAAAATTGCCAAAATAATTTTTTCCAAAATTTGCAAATCGAGTTATTCCTTCGAAGAAAAAAAATCAGGAAATTATTCTGATCGAGTGATCCCGTGACGAGGATGTGGGATATCGTCGATGCTGATGACGTCACTAACGCGAATTAACACTATCGTTATCACAAGCCCTCATATGGAGTGGCGTCACACACGCAGACACACGGATCAGGATTTGTTATCCTGACAAAGGATCCACTCACGCTCATCGGAGCCTCGCGGAGGATCTCGTGGTGGCTTTTTCTCGGGGCCCGGCCGGCGCAGCACTGGATTTACAATGGGCTTTTGCTGCAGACTTCGTGGTACACGGGCTAGAAGTACAGACACTATTTTGGTACCGAAGGCTGGACCGCTGCCACCATTTTCTAAGTCTCCTCGTCCGCGTAAATATATCGCGTGCCGTCGACTTAGCTTTCGCCTTGCATCTCGACTTTCGAAATTAAAGCCCCCTTCACAATGGGGCACTTGGGGGTATCTGGTGCTGACCAAGTACTTTATATATATGTATATGTGTGTTTATAGCACAATAGGAAGCTTGCGAAGCTTTTTGGCAGAATGTATTTTTTCGATAGGTGGTTTTCAGAATTTTTGAAAACGATGTAACGGCTTTTTTGAACATTAATATTTACTAGGAACCTTGTTTAAATTGCTTGACTTGCGTATCGTCAGATTTTGTTTTGGTAGTAATTTGAGCTCTAAGTGTAATTTTGAGTCTTAAAATTGATGGTTATTGTAGATGGCGCTGCTGGTGAGTTTATCCCAGGAGATTGTGGGTAGTAACGGTATTGGATGATCTTAAAAACTTGCGAATTGTAATGGTCTTTGGCCTCCTTTCTCAAAGAAAGTCTTAACAAAAGCGCATGAGTTATTTCGGAACGGACTGTGTTTAGAGCGTGATCAACTCGGGCGAATCTAAGCAATGCAATAAAACGAGATAAAGCAAATTCATGGTAGTTACAATGGAAATAGAAAAGTAGTAAAAATAGAATAGGTGATTAATTACAAGTTTTTTTCTCTTGACATTGCATTTTCATGTGACATTTTATCGGGTTTTATAGAAAATAATTTTTGAAACGTTAACTCTTTTTTAAATAATCTACGGTATCTTTTTAATACGCATTTTTATACGATTCGATATACTTCATTGAATATGATAATTGTTATTATACCTTTGATTCAATTGAGATGCAAAAATCAAAAAGTTGAATGAAAACTTGATACTCGATCATTTTATCAATAATTATATGAATATTATACGTTTCTTCTTCCTAATCTTTGATTGGCTTTAAGCAAAAGAATCATATGCACAGACATACCTTGCGTAGAATATTTTTCATTTAATATTATACAATAAATTTCTACACAATAATGAGCGGTTAAATTTAATTCGGATATATTCAAATATACCAAAAGAGTTACCAACATGGTTCGCGTTATCCGTCGCCAACGTGTTACCAACTTTATTCGCCAGAGGCGGCACATGCTAAGCAAGAGACATTACTCATAATTACGAAATAATAAAAACAATCGGCTGATTCTAATTTTTTGACAAACGTGTCAACATTAACAAGAGAGTATGGTTAATACTTGAAAAAATCCAGAATAGGCTACAATCGTGGCAAAGAAACGTGCGTTACGTAGTTCACGAAAGCGACTACCGCAGCGCCACCAGTCCATGTTCCATCGCATCGACCGAGAGGAAAACAAGAACATAATGCCAATCGTAGATTCTACTAGTGCTCGTTATTCTAAGGTTCAGGCAGGTAGCCAAAACGGCTGCACAACGCCCCTAGTTCTCTCGTGTAGTTCATCGACGAAGTTGAAAGCGAATTAAGTGGTGCCGTAGTGTTTAGAAGAGACAAGTAGTGACCGTGTTTTCGTTACACCAAGTAAATCAGGTGAGTAACGGTGACAAATATCACGCACACGTGTCAAAACTAACGGCACATAGTCGAAAGGCGTCGAAATTCCTGAACCGTCAAAATCGATCGGAGCAGCAGGTTGTTAATTTTCAATGACCCGCTTCTTAGAGAATTTTCCACTATTAATATACACGTGAAGGCAACGGCGCCTAGCTAAGCTACAGCATCGCGCAAACCACTTGCAGTATAAATCGAGTCAGCGTTCGTATCGGCATTCCTACAATTTTAAGGAAAAATTCACATTTCACTGGAAGCCCAAGGTGCTTTGCCAATGTTTGGAAAGAGAGCGTATACCAACAGCCAAGTGTCAGAGCTCGTATTCTCCCGGCTAAAAAGAAAGATTTTCGAAAGTTTTTAAGAAGATGCGTGACACCCATTCAATAATCTGTATACAAGTCTCTTCAGTGGGCGTGGAACTGAGTTAACTCGACAAGAAAAAAAAAGCGTCAAATCTCGTGAAATACGTTGGCGGGATTTTCGTGCTGGATACGACACTTTTCAATATAAATTCTTTTACATCTGACATCTTTATATTCGTACTTCTAATTGAAATGTTCGTTAGTCTATAAGATATATTGTACAATTTTTCACTATCTTTAATGTTAATGGACATGCATTTGACTATCTACTATCGAATAATTAGTGCTTAGTATGACCTACATGTTTGATATACCAGGCGTGGGTTCCTGCACCGCCCCTGGTTCGACTCTGTCATTAGCTATTTTGAGACGAACGATGATTTCACTCAGCGATATTAAGTAATTCTTGTATTTCTGCTACTGACATAATTCCTTGCTACCTTACGATGTCGTCGTCCGGGTCCACTTCGATGTTATTCGTCGTCGTTCTTAACGTCGCTCCGCGATTTCGTCGCGACGTCTGCGCCTTCTGCGACGACGAGAATAATATCACATCGATCTGAGCGTTCATTAAGATTTACGGATATAAAGAACGAATCCAGCAATGGCGTAGGTGCCGTATTTTGTTTTCTTAGTGAATCAATTGTATTCTGCCGCTTTACGGTTACTTGTATGTTAATCTCTGTGCGATGACTTATGGAAAGCCAAGAGTCTAGTGGTCGGCCGGTACGTTTTAATGTCGTGAATTGCTGCAGCTCCAACGTGACGCTCATTTGATGATTAGTTCAAGTGACGGTAACCTTTAAGGTGATAGAGCTTCCCTCGTTGATGTTTGTGAAGTCTTATGGTACTGTCAGTATTATATTGAGAAGTGACGTGTATTGGAATTCCTCTTATGTTGATTATAACTCTTACAATTTTTCTCTCTCTATAGAACAGCCAAGAAAGATGGAGCAAGGTTTTCCAGGACAGCATACGACAACCACTACGGTCACGGCGAGCACTACTACAGTGCAGCCGAATATTAGGTTCGATCCTTCCTACGTGAGGACGATTCCAGGGATGCTGAAAGTGGCTCAAGTGGTAAGAGATTATATTATAGATGAATTTGAAAATTGTAAATGAGAATCACTGGTTTGTTGCAGATAGGATAACGTAATGCTGGATATTTTCTATCCCCTTTGATACGTCGATTGGTTTTTGGCATTGTGACAGGCTGGCCACGTGCTACGAAATTTTTGATAGGCCCAATAACACGGCAATTTCATTTCTTGTTACTGGGTAGAGAATTTGATAGGGTTATTCGTTTTTTTTTTAACACGGGATATATCCTATCGTCACGGCCTATGCCTTATCATTGAACCGTTGCCAGATCGTCGGTCCCCAAGTTCCTCGTCTGCTTTCCGCGACTGACTGATCATTTTATTTGTTTGGTCTGCTCGTAGTGCTATTTTTAGTTTTTGTAAAAAATTTTACAACCTGGTCCTATTATTACTTGTAAATACAGTTTTTGATATGGGATAGTAAGGAAACACGTGGCGAACTTCTATATCCATTTTTACGTGTGCTTTGTTATCTTTTTAATTATTTTTATCTCTTAACTTTTACAGGTTCTCAATCTTCTTGGCTTCATCTGCATAACAGTCTCGCAATTCAGCCGTGAGAGTCGCAGTGGCTGGTTTAATACTGTCGCCATGGGCGGATTTTGGTTCACGGGCATTTTGTTGGCCCTATATCTTTTCCACGTCGTTGAGAAATTCTTCAAGATTCCATGGTTGAAAATTGTAAGCAACGTTTCACATTCCCGCTGCTATCTGTCGTTTTTCGGGAAACTGTGCCGAGAAACAATGCTGCTGAAATTTTGGAAAATTATCTTGGATTAGTTATTGTATCTTTTAATTTACATACTTAAGCCATTGTCAAGCATATTGTATACAGTACGCATCGATGAATAATTTGTAACGAGCACCCGGTGCTGCTGACTAAAATATTTTCTAAACGAACATCAAAGTGTCAAACACGTTTGTATCAACAAGCGTAAAAATAAGCATTAACACGTCCTACTGTTTATAATCAGTAAAATATTATACGATAGCAATTAGCATTGCACTGCGACTCGTTATCAACATATAAAATTATTTTGGCATTCAATGACACTGACGAATAGCCGCACATTAGATTTTAATTTATTTTATCCGTTCACTTGTAATCTACCTTGTCGATTTTCTATCAAAAGATAATTTTCAGCGATTCGTTTACTCGATTATCTCAAATTTTCATAAGGGTAGCATATACGTTAATAGCTATATCAGCACTAGCCTCGTGTGTCCGTCTATACAAATATAATTATACTAAAGATTGTAAATATTTTTCAGGAATTCATATTCTGCACAATATGGACAATTTTCTACCTTATCGCAGCAGCCCTTGTAGCAGATTACGCTAAACATTCCGAAGCCTTCGGCGTGGCCGCCGTAAGTTAAAAGTTATAGTCATTAAGAAATGTCATAGTCAATTAGAAATTCGTATAATACTAAGTAAAACTCAACAATTATTCTCGTTTTCAGTTTTTCGGATTTTGCGCTATGGTGGCGTACGGTTATGACGCATGGCTCAAGTTTAATGCAGCGAAGAGTGGCGCCCTCGCTCAGGGCGAGCGGCAAGTATCGAAGCAGGTGTCTACAGTGACCAGCCCTGCGTATTAAATGACTAATCGGCAATGATAAAATGTTCGTTAAGAACGTCAAGCTTAAAGCCGAATATATCCCTGAAATTTGTATATCGTTATATACTATTTACACGCCAAAAGCCAGATTCACACGATACATTATACAAACGCGCGCACACACGTACACCAAACACTCACCTCCTTGTCTAATTCTCAAAGCCAGAAAACGCGACACAATCAAACGACATGCGGAGAAGTCTATGGGACTCCTTCAAAGTGGACCACATCTCTGTATACATTTATCTTACGACTCTGGAAACGCTCGCTCTTCGCCCGAAGATCGACGCCAATTTCCGATTTCATAATAAAGCATCCTCGCGATTTATTCTTATACCGACGAGATGGGAATAAAGTTATTTTTTTTTTTTTTTTTTTTTTTTTTTTTTTTTTTTTGAGCACGATATATGTATATACTATATAGGTACATGCATGAAAATTATAATTTTAGTTTCGTTCTTTTACCCATTTCTTTAACTCTAATATCTATCTCCTCTTTATCATTTGTTCGTTCAACTCTTCATTTCACATCACCACAACTCTTCCTGCGCCATCTTTACTTTTATATCACAGAGGTATTAATATATACACATATTATACACGTAAAGGAATTCGAGATACGCGTTTCCTTTTCTTTTTCCTCGTCTCTCGCGCGAAACACATTCGCACTGAACGATAGTTTATATTGTATTTATAATATGCGCTTTAATAATCTTAATGCTATAGAACATTAATTTCTTTTTTTTTTTCTATTTAATTTTTTCTCCGTTGCACTATATTTGGGGCACCTTCCCCTATCTTTTTGTAATAATAGTCCTCTGTACTCTTAAATCCTAAAATCAATCCAAAAAAAACTATCATCATTAGGTACATACTATATGTATATGTGTCAGCTTGGACTGTCGTACGCCAAATTTGATATTTTCATAGACTAGAAGATATACTGGAATTTATATTATTCTTATACAGAAATTATATAATAATATCTACATACACGTCGCATATATTGTTATCAATTGCCGTGAGCACAGCATTTAACCTTTAGCATACGTCATATCTCGAAAGTGAAGTCTAACATGAATTTAAAAAATGAGCCTCTAGTGCCAAACTTCACAACAGTAGTAAGCAAATGCGTAGCTTACGCAACCATAAAGATTTTATACTATATTTTTTACACGGTTTGTACTTAAATATTGAGGACTATTTTTTTTCATTTATACAAAATCCCTGTTCTACTTGTCATATACATATATGTATCAAGCCATATCATGGAATCATTAAATTCCTTTGATGGGTCCAGAAGCGACAATTTTTATATTAAAAAAATCATAATTTGGCATACGAGAGTGCTCAAGCTATACAGGGTGTTTAAGAAAAAAAAAGTTATTTAATTTTTTACACATTTCTTATCACCCTATCCCCTCCACCTCTGTTTCTCCCTCTCTCACAGACCCTTCCACCATAAACACACATACAAAATCACACGGACCAATATATGTATATTCGTAATAACAATAATCGAAGAAAGAAAAAAAAAATTTAAAAGCAATATATCGCGTGTACTGTGCGTACTGTAATCTCTAAATGTGTTATAGGAGAACGATCGATCTTTGTTGCTGAAATATTAATTAATTAATTAATTAATCACGTGTTGTAGTTCGATCGATACGAAAATCTCTATACTATACACAGAAATCGTATGTGTTACACTGTTGAGCGTTTACAGGTGCGTTGAACATTGTTGAATAAATTATTTTTCGCTACAATTCGATTATCGATTGTTATTGGTTAGGCGAGTTTTCTTCTTTCTTTTTTCTTTCATTTCTACTTTACTCGCAATAGATAAAGTACGTCATGGGGTACGTTTCGAAATTTGATAGCAGTACCAATCGGTACGTCCTTGTTTATCCGAATGTAATTGCATGAGACACGAGGATGTTCGCCAGTACTGACAGTGAAATTCGAAACGTTGACCACGTGACTGTTCGTTAAGTTTTGAGAGCTAACCAATTTTCGGAATGATAATAATAATGATAATGATAATAATTAAAGGAAGAGTCCTTTCTCGCGTAATCACATTATACTTGTACCTTTGGAATGGAGCTCTGGGAAACGGAATTTTTTTGTATTTGTGCGCGCGAGAATTGATGACAATAGAGAAGAAAATTAAATTACGAGGGGGTTACTAAAGTTTAATGAACACTTTGTGAAACCTTCGTCGGGGACTCTCCCTTTAGCGCATCCTTTTATTGTTAAGATGACGTCGTCTTGATCGCTTAGTGAAAAATACATTTTGAAAATGTCTTTGAGATTTTTTATAAAAATAAAAGTCTTATCGATAACTGTTGATACGATTCGCTCGCAATTAGTGCCTTTGCGTATCGTTATACGACGTGTCAGCGGTTAACGCGACGTTCACGACGTTATTACATATAATTATTATTTATTAATTATTCTGGTACGTCGCCACATACGGCGCTATGTGTCTAATAATATTTTTGTTACGTCTTATTTAATTACTACAATGTCGTTTTACTATATTTTTCATGACTTCATGATCAACGGCGATGACAAAATAAAGTACAACCCACGTATCATAAATGGTGTCTTTCGTGTTCGTCATTGATATAAGACATAAAGACCAGAAGAAGAAGAGGAAAAAATAATTCCAAAAAAATCATCGATTAAAATCGGTGAAGCGAAAAAATCAAAATTTAAAAAAAAAATTTGGTATTCGATATAACTTTTTTCTGTTTATTTTTTTGGCACTTTTCTTTTTTTGGTAATAGACTTTTTTTACTGTTACCTAAAACGATTACGTTCAAAGTTCAATGTCGGTTTATTAGTCACTGATACTTTACTGTTACTTTGCAATCGGCACTTCGACAAGGAACTTCCGACTATTTTATATAAATCATATAAATTTCCTTAAGATCATGGAATTCGCATTGCGCAAACATAGTGCGTGACACAGTGCACGATTCGATTTGCAATAAATGACTTTAAGAAAATGGGTGAACAGCTGTTTGCAATATATATATGTATATAAACAATATGGTACGTTTTGAAAATTTAAACACGTCAATGTCATTTTTTAATATAATAATAAATTATATAACGAAGAATGATGAACGCATGACCAATTTTTGTTATTCAATTATTATTTTTCTCCTCGTTAAGCTAGACTGGGTAAGAATCTCGGGATTTTTTCATTATTTTGTCATATGTCAGTCAATACCGGTTATTCCCAGTGATTTGTCATCCTGACTTTGTTACCGGTAATTACAACCAGGAAAAAGTTTGCAGATTCGGTTTTAACACAATTCAACAAAGCCAAGTATCACCAGGTACACTCATACTTGCGTCACATATGCATCATGTTAGTTGAATGATTTTTTTACAATTTTTCCCTCGGATACTTATGAAAACTGCATTTTCCTAATTAATTTTCAGGTTATGTACAGCCATTCACGTTTGTACGTCGAGCAATCCTAAAGACTGGTTAACGAAAGTCAGTACAATTTTTTTCCTCATAATATCTACTTTTAACAGTAGTTTAGAATTATGAGATTGAATTGACATTCATTTGGCGCTCGTTCACGCCTAAAGGCACAAAGTGTCAAGGTGGTCCTGTACTACTAATAAGAATTAATGATAAAGATTTTAGTCAGCATAAATATCCGGTAGGTCATTAATAACAGTAATACAGTTGCTTCTTTGCAATATATAATTTATCTCGAACGTAACATAATTTACATAAAGTCCATAATAAAAGTATCACAAAAATAGCCTTGATACGCTGTCGTCTGCCATACTGTGAGATTTTAATAGTTTCTAAGAACGTTTAAATCACTCTTTACTAAATCTCACGATCAACGGTACAATTAAAGAAATAACAAAAAATCGCCTTACAAAAAATTATATTCAAAATTTTGAAAAAAAAAAAAAAATTCGTTAATTTCAATATTTTATGGTACCTTGCAATATATATATATATATTTCTCCTTCAACTTTGCACATTTGTTATTTACGAGCATATATATACGTATACATATAAGGTTTAGACAGAAATCAATTTCAGGGTTATACGTTCGTCTTCAGCGTGTATACACATGTATAGTGAAAAAACGAAAAACAGCAAAGTAAAGTCGGTAGACGAATTATGAGTAGCAGTCAAGTATTGGTAGTAGTAAAGCTTGAGTTTTCTTCGTTTCCAAGAATTAATGCAAATTTTTCATTTTTTTTTGTTCTTTTTTTCATTTCCACATCTTTCTCGTTTTCTGCTATTAATGGCTCTTGACAATGAAGTGTCAAATGGATAAATGCGTGCTCGGTATGGCAATGAATTTTTAAATGACGTATCCTCGTCACTTTTCGCAAATTCGCACGATCTCGGTGAATTCCTCGCGCAGTGGCAAATGAGCGGTGGGAGAAGTGAAGGAATATAACGAGCCGATCGTTCTTCCCGAGCTTCATTCCATAATCAAAAGCCGTGCCTTACACGTCAAATTGAAAAAGGAGTCCGTCATTTTGAATTTTCATTAATCAATAAAACACACGCATCGACGATCACGTGAGTATAAGTTGGCAATACGAATAACCGTTATCGTGTATTAATATTTAATTGTTTTCAAAATTATTTTTTGTACCACAAATTTTTTTAGACGAGGGATGATACTATTGTATTTCTTGCGTTTGATCCAATGCAATGGTCACTGAAGGAAATATTTTTTTATATTACTTTCTGACCAGTTACATTTATCATACGTGCAGCAATCCGGAAGAGTTGTCAAAAATCATTTAATGACAGTTCGACATGAGAGCTTTTTACTTTGTTCTAGATCACAGGATAATTTTTAATTTTTGACTAAACTCAAAATTTGACATTTCAAGATATATCGACTAACAACAAACTCATTGCTTGACAATTACATTGTTATAATCTGTTGGCAAATTTATGGATCAGAAAATCAATGAACTAGAAATGATAATCAGCACAACAATGAGATTGATTGTTCCAAGTTGGATGAGTAACAATAAGATCGGTTGAATGTTTAACGATAGGACATACGTAATAATAAATAAATATCGCCCACTAGTATAAACAATAAAATCCCTTATTGAATGTGAGCCCTTTATTTGCATCTGAACGATAACCAGATACTTTCCTAACTCAAAATATTTCATATTTGCCTCTTCTTGGAGCTACTTGAACAATACTTTTCCATTCTTCCTATGCTTATCTTCTTTTGCCAACTGAAGTTGGCTTTCATTCTTAGCGATCACTGTAGAAGTAAACAGCACGAGTCACAGAGTTTGCCCAATAGTGAAAGGACAGTTCGAGTTAACGAGAGCTGCTCCATCTGGACGCTTGGAGCAGTAGCCAATATAAATTAACCAGAAAGAAGTTATTAAAAAAAAAAAAAGACTGACAAATCCCCATAAAGAGAATTCAAAAATATTCAATTCACTCGTGACTGCACGATATTCAAGAACCCTCTAAAAAATAATATTACAAATAACTGAAACAGTTTCTCTGTGACAATAGGCGCTATTTTGATTTTTAATAAAATTATTTCTACTAACATATAATGGTTTCTACTAATATAATATAACAATGGATTTCACTGACTCTACAGGGAAAATCTCTGAACAATTTACAATGTTTCGGACAAGCTATAATATAATCTGATTCGCCAGTGTACCTCCTCTTGGTATAATCGCCGCAGAGTTTGGTTATGATTGACGCATGATGAACGTGACATTGAAAATATTTATAAGCTTCTATTCACCATTAATAATTATCGTAACTATTCCATAGACAATTGCGAAACACGTTAACGTATGTATAATGAACGCATACAATAGTCGTTATATATTTTCGCTGGATCCGAGGAGAGACTAAGCACCTTTCAAAATGGCCGACCAGCTTCGTGAACGTTCATCAAGGTCCTCCTTTGTTGTAGTAACATTAATGATGAATATCAGTTGCACGATGATTGTTCCCTGCAAGAAATTTCATATGAATTAGACATACGTGTGTAATTTTATAAAAATAAGAAAAGTTTGAATTATCATAACAGCCATTATAAAAGCTGGACATAGTTTAGCATCAATTTGCAATGTAATTAATAATGACAGTGCAAATGTCGATGACCGTCGACGTGCTTATATTTTTTAATTTTTTTTTATATTTCTTTTTATTTACTATTGCTTGAGAAATCTAATTACAAAGTACTCGCGGAGCACCCTAGAAACAGGGAGAAAAACTGTGGCTGCTGTGTACATTCTATTTAGACGTTTTCAAGTACGACTACAATCTCTTGAAGTTGGGCGAGGAACCTTGAACGGTGAATAGCCTCAGAAATCGATGGACTCGAATGGAAAGGAAGATGATTGTAATAAAACAGTGTCAATGACATTAACAGCAGATAATAGTCGCGCGAATGATTATCGCGATGCAATTTCCAATCGATTTAGCTATTGTTAGTATGTGCAATAAGAAAAAAAAATTCAAAACACTTTTCCACTATTGTCTTATAATTGTAATGGTCGTTAACTTCAGAGAGAGAAAATTATTGAGTTACAATAAAGTATGGGAATAAAATAGCTCTGACAATAGAGATATAACGGTACGATGATTGTTAGAATAAAAACAGAAAATCGTAGTAAATGAACAGACGGCGTGAAATTGATGGTTGCAATACGACAATGGAATTGTTATTCAAAGTTCAAAGCTTCGCGAAAGGCAATTCTCCAAGGCATATGGATTGTCTACGTTAATTTGAATTCACTAGAAATATTAGGCTTTGGAAAATAGGATTGGTGCAAGATTTGAAAAAGTTCACCTTTTTTTTAGAATGCTTCACTTTTTTACCATCCTGGCTGCAGCCGTTGTAGCAGTTCATGGATTTTCCGGTGGCGCGCCCGCTTCAGTTTGTAAATCGCTCCTGCCGGGACATCCGGCGGAGCCTCAAGCAACTCCGTCTCCGTTCAGGATCGTCGTAAACAAGAGCACGGTCAAGCCTGGCCAAGAAGTTATGGTTAGAAAGACAAAAAAGTGGATTGAAATGAAATCGAAAATCAAATCTTAAATAGGGTATAGCTTATCCGTTAAATTGTGTATAGGTCATTATGGAAAGCACCAATGATAAGAGATTCAAAGGATTCTTGTTGCAAGCACGAATCAACGACGAGATTGTTGGACATTTTGACGTGAGCGACGTTGACAAGAATATACAAACACTGGATTGTTTGGGAGGATCTAAGGTAATGAATAATTTAATTAATATATCACAATTAATCGTTGATAATGAAAAAGACAAAATATAAAACCATTCACGATAACTTTAATGTCATAAACTTGTACCTTCAAATTGGCAATAATAGTTGGTGTCATAAAAATTAATTGTTACACTTAATTCATAAACGTCAACGTACGTACCAATTTTTGAGTTAAGGTTGATAATTAAGATAAATAATCTTTTCCAGAATGCCATCACACATCGTAACAGCGACGACAAGAAAGCCATTGTCGCGAAGTGGATCGCTCCCGAGAATGTAAAAGGTACCGTTAAATTTGTCGGAACCTTCGTGGAGACTGGCCTTGTCTTCTGGGTCGGTGAAACATCCGAGGAAGTGTCGCTGGAACATTGAAAAAAAATATTTTGAAAAAAAAAATAATGTAGCATTTTCGTCACGAGGTATAAGTAATGACGTCGATCTTATGGCTATAAGGCTAGGAAAGATCGAAAAGATATTTTTTTTTCATACAGATTCACTAAAAAATACGGATAAAGAATTAACTTATGTAGTTGTATAGTGATTTTCACGAGTATTCCAGGTAACGTTGTGCATTGCATTTTTTTATTTTGAAATTAATCACGAATTGTTAAACTATATGGAGAAGCGATGCGATTAAGATTTAATTATCTCGTGAGACAAAAGGAAGGAGCGAGAAATAAACAACAACAGCAAAACGTAACGATCCACACGAAGCTAGTCACGAAGAGGAGCTGACGCGTGTGGCGTATATTTTGATTTTTAAGATGAAATAAAATATGTGGGCACATGGTAAATCGACCAAATAAAACACTTGTTTTTTCGAATTGACATAGTCGGCCATTTACTATTAACTGGAGTATCATATCCACTAAGCTTACCTTTTTTTTTGGAACTGCACCTTCACGCTCGTCTACACTCACAGCCAATCATAGTGCGAGTAAAATGCGAAGCCATCCTTCCAGAAGACGTTCAGTGAGAACAGCCATAATGATTCCTGTTGTCGTCGGGTATCGCGACGAAGTGACGTTATAGTTGTCGGAAGAACTCCATATTGGATGGGCATACTTTAATCTTCTGGTAGAACAAGTCGTTGCATTACCCTATCACTTTCTAGAATGTTCTACGAGAGAGCACTTTCATAATCGTACAAACGTTTTTCGTTATCAAGCATGCGAAGAGAAAAAATTAGTG
Source organism: Cephus cinctus (assembly GCF_000341935.2). NCBI lineage: Eukaryota > Metazoa > Arthropoda > Insecta > Hymenoptera > Cephidae > Cephus > Cephus cinctus. The sequence continues at coordinate 716,069 of NW_014332893.1, read as the reverse complement.
AACACCTTTAAACGTAAGTATAGCCCATTTTTGTTTCGTAGAAAATTCGACCGCGTTTTTTTTTTACGGCTCACGGAATATTTCCAAAGCTTAAATTACGAGTTACTCGAATGAACTGTGTTTACTCAAAAACGCAATTTTTCAAATAATTCTATTTACTCCGTCGGTAATCTGGTATGGTACGCAGAGTAAGGTTACCGACTTGATTGTCTATAATCAGTAACAGCGTTGACTGTAATAGCATCCGGCGTATCGTTATCGGTAAGCGGGATATAGTAATTAGTGCTTTTTACAAGAGAGGGCGGATGGGAAGTGAAACCGGTTGTATCGGTTGTAACGAATTTCGCAATAGGTAGTTGCGCGGTGGTAAATAGGAGGGAAGAGAGAGAGAGAAGGTAACGCACCATATCCCTCGGAACACTTTTATTCTCAATGCTCGACCAATCATCCAAACGCAATATTATACGTTACCAGTGGCAATAAATCATTAAGAGATAAAAATAGTACTGTAGAATTTTGTACATCACCAGAATTTACAGTGTTCCTGACGCTGTCTTGACATTTTTCAAATACGCAAGACATTCGCTCGCTGTAAAATCCATAAAATCTCCTCTTCATAATCGTGACTAATTCGTAACCATCACGTGGACTTCGTTAAATAGTGCATTTCATCGAATTTCAGTATTCAAAGTTCAAGAACGCAAGTAAATCAGCAGCATAACATAACCCAGCGCTGACTCAAGTGCAAATGCAGTTATTCAGCGAACGGTTTACAGCAGACTGGAGACAACGTGGTGGGGGTTATGAGCGTTAAAAATGTCTGGATGCGCGCGCAGTCGCTTTGTCTATGTCCCGCCAGGAGTGGGGATGGTTCTATTAGCAGCGCAGGGCCAGAGGGGAGGTATAACGAAGGAGCACGAGGAATCACGAAGATTCACGAAGGACCATGGCGGGCCGACGGCAACTGCATCCTTTCAGTCGGCCGCTGAACCCGCGTGCCGTTTGGTTGGTTGCGCGTTTTTAGTTCCGTTTTGCGTTGCGTTTTTTGACAGAACCGTATTCCGCGTGCGCGTGTGAGAGGCCGAGAATCTCTTTACGGGGAAAGGCATGAGAGAGACTAGATAACATAACAAAGAAGGACCTGGCTCTCTTAGAGATACTCTGTGGATTTGAATCTTGTGTGCATAGTGCTTTCAACGAGCGACGTGTGTTTACGAAGATCTCCTGCATGGTGAGTAACACGATTCTTTTGTAAATGCATCTATCTCTCGGGTTCAGACGTTTATTTATTGCTAGTAGAAGAACTAGCCGAGTGCTTATTTTTGCTACGGTACGAACATCCGTGGTCCAGGATTCATTGTAACAGAGGCTTAGCTAATCTCAGGAATAAATTTGTCTACTTTAAATTAACGTACCTTGCAATCTCTTACATTTATTAGAAAACGATGGAAGATATCAAGTTTTCATGCGTTTAACGTTATGCAAGTAATCATAAATACTATACGTATTTGACATAAAGTGTGATCTTGAATAAATTGTACTAGAATTAAAATTTTAAACGATTTCTTTGAACAATGAAGGTCAACGTCGTACCTATGAGGTACTGAATGAGTTAAAGAACCGGAAGTCCAATTTTCTGAATTTTTTGTCCTATTGAGAATACACCTTTTACGAGATTGCATTGTATTATGTACAGGGTGTTGCACTTTTGAAGGACCTATGAGAACATTTTTTATTAACGTTCTATCGGGTTTTTTTTTGTGAAAGTTTTTGTTTTTTTAAATTGACCATGCAACATCCTTTGGTTTATTGTTAGAATCTGTCTCATAGGTCAAAGGCAGTTTTGTTTCACGTTACTTCTTCAACACCCTTTGTGTAGTAGCTTACGGCGAGCAAGCTTACCGCAACCAAAGCCGCAGCAGCAAACTGGAAGATCGGCCCGCGGCCTAGGCGTATAGATCGATGCAAATAATTCTTTTTTCGAATCCTGGGAACACGAGACTGTATATAATTGTATATAATGATTATCCGTTGCGTCGAGGCGAGGCATTTTGATATTGTTACTCAATAATTACCTGTATATATAACACTGTATATTATTTGCACGATCTGCAACGTTCGTATCGTGCCGATACGTGCGTCAATTTCTGTTTTTTAAATTTTTCTCATACAATCTGGCGCCATTACCATCTGCGCTTCCTCGTCTCGGGAATTTTCGGCAAACTTCGAGAATACTCGTTGTAAGCGTACCGAATAAAAATGGCGAGAGACTGCAGAAGAAAATAGAGGGTTGCCAACAAATTACGGGGTCTCGAGGGAACGACGGGGCTCAGCAGTGTAATTCTCTAGTGTAACGGAAATGACGTATGAAAAGTAATGAGGGGGAGAGGGGGGGGGCGTTGGACAAATAATTAAAAAAAAATCCCTGTCTGTGCTCTGGTTATGCGACAGATTTCCGGTCACGATTCAGGGACGTATTATCCTGAGAATACGAGAACTTAACTACCCTTGTACGAAAATAAGACATTTTTTGAAATACGATGACGGTCGTTCGGCATCCCTTTCTGAAATTGAGGCTCCTTCCGGAAATGAGTTCGTTTAACTACGTGAGCGTCAAGACTGTCTTTTTTTTTGAATTTATTATCCAGTTAAAATTTGCCACTAGGATTATATTTTCGGTGAACGAATTTTCGTGATTTTTTTGGAATTTTTCAAAACCTCAGCTGACGTCTCGTAAGCCTTTTAAAGGGGGATTCGATTTGGAGCGTGATTTATACTCCATTGGCATTGAACAGTGATTCGAGGATTTATTCCAGTGGTGCAAAGGTTGATATCTCAGGGCCGTATGACCGCTGCCAACCACCAGTGGTGTGCCCGACCCCTTCGCTCCTGTCGCAGTACGACAATCGATATTTGACGATATACCCGAATGCGCTCAACCCCAACGTATTTCTTAGATTTGACCCTACCCTCAATCGTCCATTACACAAAGACGCCCCTGAACTCTGCTAGAGTAACTAACCTAACCTAACGTCAAGGTAGACTTGGCAAGTTGAAACCCGCATCAGAGTCCATCGACACGACTGGAATGCCGTAAAAATATCCTTGAGTCGTGACTTTTTTTGAAATAAAAAATTCCATTTTTTTGTTTAACGATATAAATACGTATTTATTACTTTGTCGTTTTTTTTTTTAGTGCCACATTAACGTCTACGGATAACTTTGATTTTCGAAACTGATTTGATTAGCCTGTTCACTTACGGAGCAATATCCGCTTTAAGCGCGTCATCGTGATTCTCTGCGAGTCTGCACAATCCATTAGCAATGCCGATAAGAGTTTTTTGCCATCGGACGTTTAACTTTAATACAGATCAGAGTTGCTCAGCCGAAGCTGATCCGAATGGGAATAAATATTTTTATTTGAAAAATCGAAAAAAAATCATTTTTCAATATTCACTACCTAGGCGAAAAAGTCTATTATTCTCGAATCATGGCTGTCTCGGTCCACTCGCTTACCTATTGAAAGGTAAACAGGGGCCGTTTAATTCTCCCTGACAATTCTGTTCATTTTTCCGCCATTATTGTCACACTCTGATCCCCTGGCTGAAGGATAGAAAGAAGGTCAAAGGGTAGGAAAATGTATAGATGAATACGGGTATGGGTCAACCTGGTCAGTATATATACACGTAGGTATCGATTGCCATGACAGTCTCAATAAAATCCTATAGGGGAATGACAATCTCCGTGAACGGAGCCATTCGGAAAGGTGTACGCCAGGGCATCGGGCCGCGTGATTTGTCATTTCTGTTAAGGGGTGAATTTCTAGTTGGGCGTTTAAAGGGGCGTTCATAACAGGCCAGTCAATATTTATATCGTTTATCGATTGACCCTTAAACCCACATTGCCGGAAGGGCTATTATTGGCACGGTTAAGTCAGCTTGGCGCACGGTTTACACTAGCACGTGGTCCTGCGGCTCGCAAAGGCTTAGATTAAATCTCAAACGACCTACATATGTGCGCACGCGGTACAGCGTTAGGAAACGTAACGTGGGTTACCTATGGTAGGGAAATCGGTGCGTAAGCGCCCGCTTTGTAAAACTTCAGATACGGCACTGAGTCATCCGAGGTGCCCGGTGTGCCTCGATGAAAAAAGCCGGCGTCCTGCCGAACGGAATCGCCGATGACGGATAAACCGGCCATCGGGAACGGCGAGCCGCGGGATACCATCTCGAAGCGGACGATAAATTCTGTCGGCAGATTCTTATCATTTTCATTTGTCGGCTAAGATTTTGGTAATTGAAAAAAAAAAGTAAAAAAAATTTTTTCCTTCGAAATTCGAAAATTTTTTAATTACACCCGATCCACGACCACGTGTATCCTGGGTTTGAGCTTACTTTCGCGAAAACAAATGGCGGCCTCGTAAATTCTTTGCCGGGTACTCCGTAGTAGCCTGTTTGCCTCGAGTGAATTTCGAAAGACAGGGAAAGTGGCGAAATGCATCTCTTTTACAGCTTCGTCTTCGGCGCTGTTACTCCCGGGTGGAGGTGGCCTGCCGAAGTCGTCGGTTTGTAGCGGATGAGGTGGTTCCTCGTGGTGGATGGTGGTGGAGGAGAATCTCGGGACTCTCTCGTCCCGTATAGGTGTACTCGCTTTAATTGCCCATTTTTTACGCGGCGTCTGACTCACGGCTATAAATCTTTCGGCTCCCGACTTGAGTCCGCCCTTACGTACCTGCACCCGAGTCTCATACCGGCGCGAGTGCAATGTGACCCCGCCGTGAGGAGGAGGAGGAGGAGGAGGAGGAGGTGGCTCGGAGGAGGAAGAGCGAAGACGCTACTCTTTAGCGAGGAAGGCGAAGGAAGGAGGCCCCTGAAGTATAGGGCCGCGCGTGGCGAATGGGGGACTCCTCGAGGTGGGCGAGCCGGACTGAAATACGCGACATCTAAGGCAATATCCTCGCGTGGGCGTTCGCTGCTTGCTCTTTATGGAATGTCTATAGGGTGTCGCGAAATAAATATTTCGCAAGTGTCTCAAGGACGGTTCTTTGAACTTTACCGATTGATTGAACGGGGTTAGTGGGATATTGGCTTTTTTTTTTTTTAAGTTTTTTTATTTTAGTCATGGGTATGTTATAGACGTGCCTTATATTTTTACACGTTGACGTTGGTACAGGACGGTGTGCAATTTTGTGCGAAACCCGATTGGTTTTATTGACCGTATAAGGGGTGACCGAAAATAACAGATCTTGAACGCTCGATAACGTGGGCGGAAACGTTTAAATTGGCTAACGGCCTTGGAACGCGTACCGAAAAGTTTTACTTGGGTATTAGACAGTCCTGTCAGCCTGACTTTCTGTGTATAAAGGGTGTCCGAAAAAAATCGTCCAAGCTAATTAATCATTGCGTGAAGTGCTGTAATTAAGTCAAACGGGGACGGACGTTAAACATTTTTCGGAACTATCCTTAAAGTTTTCTTGGTTTACTTCGTGCTTTTAACTGGTCAGGCTCTAATTGATTTTGCAGCCACGTACCGGGTGTCCGATGAGTAACGAAGAGACTCCGTACGTATTTTTGGTACTGATCGTACATATATATAATAATCAGTAGTTTGGAGCTAAACAAAAAATTTTTTCCCTAGACTTTTTTTTCTATGTGTACGTATTAGACACGTAATAAATAGCAGAAACTGCCGTCGGATGTGATATGACGGCTTCAAGGTATTAAGAGAAACGTAACGATGGTTCAGTAAATGATTGGTTCAGTCTTACCTCTAAGCGTTAAGCAATCCCTTGATATGAAGAAGGTTGACTCGATAGCCATTGGCCCATGTGATCTTATCAAAATCATCAGCATGCTCTTATCAGTACAAAGGACAGCGCTTGAGGACGAATCGTATAGGTACTTATCCATAGGTCATTCCAGGTGACGCTATTACATGGCCAAGTCACTGCGCGGAACCTCGTGATTATCGGTCGCAGTCTGATTTATCTCCTAACCCACTCGTAATACCGTCTTAAAGGTTGTAATTAAGTAAAAAAAAAAAAATTAATTACAACGATGCCAACTGCAGCGAGCCTGTAATTTCGTTCGGTCATCGTGGGCTTTTAATAAAGTCCGAGACACCCGGTACTCGTGCTGAGGTAACCCGGCTGAAGGTAGCCGCTATTACTCAAATCCGTATGCACCAGCAAGCAGCAGCAGCAGCCCAGGAACACATAGCGGTAGCAGAACGTCGTAAGACGAAGGACGAAGAAAAAAAAAGGATCAGGAGAGAAGGAGAGGAACGAACGGTTACCGTGGTGGCGGACGGTCGACGGAGAAGGAGGCGGAATAGAAGGTTGAGAAGTTGGATGCGAGAGCCATTGTCGAGGCGTGTAACAGACATCAGAGTGAAAGTAGAGACATAACTTCGAGTTCGAGTCCCAGGAGGCGTCGGGAGGAACGCTGAATCGAAGAGACTTTCTGTTATTGTCCCTCCATTTTGATTTCGAATTATCACGAACGATTCACGTTATTTGGATTACACGTTTGACGGTTACGGGAAAATGGGACCGAGGCGCCTACAGCGCATGCGCGGACCCTCGACTTACTGGCTAGGTGGCGCTTCGCGCGTTGACACTCTTCAGTGTGCCGCGGCGACGCTCGGAAAAAGCATTGACAGGGGTCGAAGGGTTATTGGCGGTAGATCTCTCAGAGTTACGTCACTTCCGGCTGACGTGATTGATGGTAACGCGTTCGGGGGTTGAAAAACAATGAGGAATATTCAAACTGAGTGAGGTGGCGCCACGATCGCTAATCCAGCTGACGTGCTGAGGCTTTTTTTCGGCGAATTAAAACGGACGCCGACGCTGCGAACGCTCCTGGTAATTATCTTAAATGACTGTCGAAATATTTTATTACTAGACTCTAACGTTTGTATCTGGTGTATGTCAGTCTGATTTGGCAAGACTCTCGTAGTTTCTCGTTTACGTCGAGTATAGGCGGAGGTCGCTCTTCCTATTGTGCGATAGTCAGTCAAGTCAAGCAGTTAGTCTGTCAAGTCAGTGAGTTAGTCACGCACGTACGTAAAGTGAGCGTCGGTCGCGGGAACAATGACTGGTATTCGGAGCGAGCATTTATTTAAATCGCAGAGCGCGCAAGTCTGTTTCTCCTTGTGCGCCGAACGTGCTAAGGAGGAGGGTTAAATATATCTGGCCTGGCCTAACCTCTTCGTACTCTGTTTCTTCCCTCTCGCGTGTGTATATATATATATGTATATACGCGTGCATGCACATGCGGATGCACTCGTACGGATACCGCTCTCTTTCTTTTTCACTCAACGCTTTATCATTGACTTACGCGGCCTTTGGGATATTATTTGTATTTAACGACGAGACCGACGCCTATCGGAATATTTGTGAACTTATCTCTCGGTAATTTTGACAGGACTCGATTCAGTTTTCAACCAAATTTTTTGTCAGAAAAATAGACATTCTTCCGGATTAAAATATCTTTTGTCTCACTGACCCGGTGTATCGCTGTTTTTTATTTGCTTGCCGAGGTAGATTTTAATGACTGGATGATTTTTTTTTTTTTTGAAAACGTGTAATTAAAGTCATTTCGGTAGGATGGATGTTACTTGACTTTTTGGAGTTGATTTTTTGGCGAGACTGGAATTGTCTTTTCGCGTGGTCCGATAAAAACAAGTGACTGGTCGGTTTCGTTCGGATGGGTCTTTGTTGGATGTGGAAAAACAAAGAGACTCGTGAAAAAAGATGAATTGGAAATCGTAGTGGGAAGCTCATACTGCAATCTGTGGGTGTTTCGCGGCACGTGGGAAGAAAGAAACTGATACGAGAGTGCAAGTCGTTTGCGTAACTCAGAGAACACCGTAAGGCTGCGTTCATACCAAGTTGTCTCCGTTACCCTCATACCAGGATCAACAATTCCTGGGAAGTGTATTTTATCGATATATGCACTCGTGAATTTTTCATTCGTTCGATTTATCACGCTATACATAAATATATTAGTTTTCCGTACTGCATCCCACCATCCTCATATATCGCACATTTGTACGTGGTTTTTTTCTGGCTGTTTAGGTTATAAAAATATTTCATATTGACTTTGACTAAATTATAACTTACCTGTCACAATGTTATATTAATTACATTGTACTCCAATGATTTATCACCACTGCATAAATTGTACCGTGTGAATGGGACTTTAGGTTGAATCGCAGTTCGCATCACCCACGTTCGCTAGACCTTTAGAATCGTTTCACTTGCATCCGACAGCGTTACGTGATAACCCGTTTCGTTAAAGAAAAAAATCGAACAGAACGATACGTTGCGCATGCGCATACGGGGTTAAAAAATTGTCGCTAAAATACGTTGAATTTGAAAAAAAAAAAAGAATTTGAAGTTTGCGTCGCGCTACGAAAATAACGGATGTAGCCGTCGCGACTACTCGTTGCGGTCACACGTGCTCGAGAGACGGAGAGAGAGAGAGACGTCACCTCTTGGGACTTCAAAGCTGCGAGGAAGAGAGGAGGAGCAAACTAGAGGCCAAATAAGTGGAGCTCCGCGCGTCTCTGCTAAGGGAAGCAACGTCAAGTGTGGAACTTAATTCTCGCGTTGTACAATTTCGCGCGACGTCTGCCATCCAGACGCGCGGCGTCGACCGTTTCGTTAAAGGAATTTCTAACCTATAAATTTCAATAGTACACCGAACAATGCTCGTTAGGGACTTTTATTTCTTGTTTTTTTCTTTTCCACTCACTGTTTCACATCGTTGCGCATTTGACTGCCGTCGCTATTTTCTATGTTAAATTTATTCTTGCTTTTTCTTATCTCGAATATTTTTTGCTTCTATTCCAAGTCGTGCCTCAACTTACTTCACGACTGGGTTCAGCTTGTTTATTCTACAAGTTGCCGTAGACTAGTCGTGTCACTACGCTGCGCGTTGGAGACTTTCCACGAGTGCCTGGGGGGGAAGAAAAAGGTCGAAGTCGGTTTAATCCGAACAGCCGTCGCCGTCCAGACTGCGTCAAAAGGGCTCAGACAGGAGTGATCGTCGAAAGAAATAATTTTTTCATGAGTTTTCCAAAATATCGTCGATTCTAATTCGAGTAAATTTATGAAAAAAAAAAAATTTCCGTTTTGTAAAATACAAAAATTTTTTTATTCAACATATTTACTGTTTTACGTTGAAATAAAAAATTTCTTCCCGTAAGCCGGTAAAAATTTCGATTATCCAATCCAAAAGTTTAACTTGACGTAAAATCGCGTTTTTCAAAAGACAAAATTTCTTTTACACAAAACCAGTAAACCAGTACCTATTCATTTGGCTTTCGAGCCCTCAATTACTCTATATCCCACTAGTCATTTTGACCCACTTGTAAGGTCCAGCATGATCAGCACGCGGTCAGGGCCGGTGAGCCTGGCGCATAGCCACAAGTCACAGCCACCATTAACCGTTGATTAAGATATCGTCGTAACGGTTCGCAAGGGTTATCGACGAGTTGTTAACCTCGAAGCTCGAAGTTCCAACCGTCGACAGTAGCCGCTCGAAAAATCCGCTAGGTTGCGCTGGCGCTCCTTGAAAATTTCGAAAGGAAATATAATTTTCTTTATCTCTTTCTCAATCCCGTCGTTCAATCTATAATCGGTGATCCTCGTGCTTAAGTCCTGAGTCAGTGACTTTTACTTGGAAGCATTTAAACAGTACGCTACGATCCTACAACTATAAGGCTCGCGTGACGTCACGTAAGGTCGACCTCATCTCCGGTACTAAAGTGTCCATAAGTATTATACCCTGTGTAACGTTTTATTCACACGTACGGCCTATGGGGCCCAACACAACTCACCAGCCTCGTAATGGTCATTGCTGCGCGCCTGGCAATCTTCGGGAAGTACATTAATTTTTCATGAAAGCAGAGAGGGCAGCACCGTCGACCTTCTAGAATAAGACCAAACGGACGAATTCTCATGGTAAGATGCGCCCGTGCACGTGGATATATTAGAGCGTGACGTTCTAAGGCCGAATAAACTTCATACAAAGAATCGACCGACACGTGGGTCTCCAGCGACCATACTTAAGGTGCGTACACACACGAATGTCTGTATCAATACGCATTGATACCCCATTGCGAGCAGCCGGCTGTGTTCAGGGTAGGAAATCGCGTAGGCGTTTCGTGTGCCTGTGCTTAGTAATTAAGAAGGAAGGGTATAACGAGCGACTTGACGAGCCATTATAAGCATCCTTCACAATTGGACTCTGGCGATGGTGAAAGCTGTGAAAACACGGCTTTACGGATTGTTAGGGAAGGTGATGCCGCGGCGACGCGTGGTCAACAAGATAACGCTATGAATGCGTATAAAGGATCTTTGAGAAAGGAATCCAGATAGTGAATAAAGGTTAGGGGGGTAGATGAAAATAATTATTTTAAAGATAATACTGGAATATGCGTATATCTTGAGATGAATATATATAAAGAAAAATGTTCGCCCATGTCAAAAAGACTAAATACAAAATCAATGGTGGTTTTCGGTATTATACCTATATTTCATACGTCGACTACGTATGGATGATTTTGACGATTGTCATCATTATACCTATAGTCATTTGACAATCATCGTCAGATACTTATATGTGTATTAGCTTGTCATTTTTTTTTTTTTTTTTTTTTAA